>NC_065449.1:178294338-178597368 GCF_917563875.1 Diabrotica virgifera virgifera | reverse complement strand
GTCATCATTGCATGTGGTTGTCTTTAAAAAGACAAATCACTTGCTACGATTTTTTCTTAAAAAAAAAGTTAAAGTTGATTTCATGTAATCGAATGAACTATCTTCCAATAAAGTCGTCCCAGGAACGCAACCCAAAAATATTGACAATATAAATTTAAAGTCATCTATGTATATACTTTAAAATGTATAAATGTCACTATGAATGAGTCAGATAAAATTGAATAATTACATGATTCTTTTACCAGTATCAAAAACAAAATTTGTTTAATTTATTACTTAATGTTTTGCATTTTCAAACGTCAAATAACCTTATTATAAAGTAAAATTGAGGCTTATTCCCAATAAAAATAGTAAAATAATAGATATATTAAACTGACGATAAATAGGGCTTTTCATCAATTGTCATTTGTTTCGAGATTCTGTCACATGTTGTATAATATATGTGTATAGGTATGTAATATTAAAATACACGGATTATACAACATATGACAGAACCTCGAAACAAATGAATGTGAATGAACAGTCCTATAATATGCGTTTATATTCATTGTTAAAACGGGATACACAATAACAAAAGAAATCTGTGGAAATGAGTATTACTATGTGGTAGTAAAGAAGTAAAGGTATCCTATACGTATCCTTTTAAGTACTTAAATGTTGGAGCTCATAACAACAATACCTGTTAACAAATTCAAGAGGTCAATACATTATAGTGGCTGAATGGATCAAGTTAGCCAAAGCCATTTAATAAATAAAAAAACATTATTTAGTATTAATATTATAGTCATGTCATGTCTATTGTTAACAACTGTACACTATAATACATTTAAGGCCTTCATAGTTTGTTTGGATACAAAGCATTACAGCTTGTAAATAAAATAATTACAAATTGCAATACTTAATATGTAATTAATTATTACCTAATCGTTTTTGTTTTAAAATAATTGTGATATTTCATTACTTACATTTTATTAAAACAATCCCATCTCGGCCTGAGTCCATCTTCGGCATTTTTGCAAACGAAGAACAATTTCCAAAAGATTAACGTTTTTCACATCTATTTCTTTCGAAATAGGTCAACTCTACCTTAATAAATAAATATATAAACACTTTACTAACAGCACTTTCAGATAAGAATTTCGAAAAACATCTCACATTTTTTTCTAGACCACTAAAAATATTTTTGAATTGAATAATACACAAATACAGCTGAGAAGTATTTTTAACTTTTAACCACTCGGGAGAAATTCTTAACCTCACTTCAGTTCGAATTTGCAGGACGTCAAAAAGCACAGGTGACTTGATTGTTTTTTGCTTGAAAAAACAACGACAAAAAGGCACTGAAAACCATGGTAACAACGCGCTTTCGATGACTGCTAGATCGTAAATGTAAATGTAGAATCACGATCACGACCGGGTGAACGAGTAGAGATTCTTCAGTATTCTGTGAACACGTTACGGTGGGTAGAATTTTCTGACGTACTATATACGCTCGTTGTTGAATCGCTTCGTTTAGTTGTTGGATTTGGGACCTTCGTGCATATGTTGGGTTTGGGTTGAGGGCCCTTGATAGTTGCTGGTGAGCGGAGAATGGTTGGATGGTTGTAGGTTGCTGCACGAGGCCGGTGCACCGTACCGGTGCGGTGGGTGCATTTTAGATCGTCGCTGTTGCCACATCGCAGATGCAGAGTAAATGCACATTGACCACAAAATTAATATTTATGAGCGTAATTTTACCGAAACAACAGGTGATGGACCTTACAGTCCCTGGCCATATTATTGACCATTCCAGGTCACGTGACTTTCGACACCGTTGCTGGAGGGCAAAAATTGTGTTTTTGGTATTATTTTTGCTATTTTCTCGTTTTATTATAAAAAATCTGTGGTTTTAACTACAAAAATTTCAAATATTGGATATAGGACACCCTCGTAGGGGATGCAAAAACCCGGTATAATCAGAAAATCAGTTTTCTTGGCCCATATCGTCGTTCTGTTTACAGTGTATTGTGATTATAGTGATTTAAAACATTTCGGTCTTTAAATGCGGCTGGTATTATAAAAAAAACTTACTTGATCTCTTTTACCTTTACTGGAACACTTTCAAACTGAACAAAACGCTGGTATTTTAATAATATTCTTAAATTAAACAATGGTTTTCTACACTTAACCTAGTTTCTTTAATATTTTGCCCACCAGTCGTTGTCAAATGACGTCACCCTGGAATGGTCTATTATGACCACCTATGAATTTTTATAGAAATCAACTATTTCTCTAAAAGTATATTTTATTTAAAAATTATTTTAAATTTAATTTTGTTATGTAATGTTAGATACTGTTATACATTAACTATAATATATTTAATAATAAACAGCAATAAAATATTTGAAAATATTAGATATTTATATATTTTTTAAAACTTTATTGAATTCCTGATCTTAATGCCATAAAAAATATTTGTGAGCTTTTAAAATGAGAAATTTCCAGTGAAAAGGTCACCAACAAACTTGTTTTGATTAATAAACTAATAAATCATTGGAACCACAATGACAAATTGAGGAAAAGTAAAATTAACTGGATTCAAAGTATGCCAAGACGGGTACTAGCGGTAATCAAAGTTAAAGGGGGCTCAACAAAATATTAAAAAAATATAAATGTGTAATATGTTCAAATGTTTTATTGCTGTTTATTCTTAATTATGTTATATATAGCAATAAAACATTTGAAAATATGCCATATTTATATATTTTTTAATATTTTGTTGGGCCCTCTTTAACTTTGGTTACCGCTAGTCATATTTTGAATGCAGTTAAATTCACTTTGCTTCAATTTGTTATTTTGGTTCCAATGATATATTAGTTCTTCAATCAAAACAATTTTGTCGGTGACCTTTTCACTGGAAATTACTGATTTTAAAAACTCCGAAATATTTTCTATGCTATTAAGGTCAGGAACTCAACAAAATATTAAAAAATATATAAATATGTAATATTCTCAAATATTTTATTGCTGTTTATTATTAAATATACTACAGTTAATGGATAACATTAACATTACATAAAAATATTATATTTAAAAATAATTTTTAAACAAAATATACTTAGTTGGAATAGTTGATTTTTATAAAAATTCATAGGTGGTCATAATAATATGGCCAGGGACTGTATAGGCGAGCTGTTTACCCCTAAAAAGACGGTTTTTAGAATCGGAATATTGCTACTATTATTTTTGCATTTTTACAGCACCAAACCTTTTTGAAGTGAATACGTCTTATCGCTCGGTATGGAATTTTAACGGGACTAAAATCGTCTTTGGCGTCATTCAAAAATCGTGACGCGACTGGTAACCTTGCGGTATACTGTAATAAACATAGGGCCCTATCTATACACTTATAACTTTCTTAGTAAACTCAGATTGTTACAGATCCCGAATTATCTATTGTTTGAATAGTTTCAGTTTGTCGTTTCTTTGTGGAATTTTAAATTATTGGCTGGCTTCGGGGTGGTTTCAACCCTGTAAGGGTGATTTGTTCAATTTTCTCAAAAAAAAAAATAGAGCTAAACATGATTTATGGTAAAACGTGGTAAAACTAAGTATGGATCCCGAATTTGATATTATTGACTGGGTTTTGAGTGGTTTCAACCCTATAGAGGTTGATTTGTTCAGATTTTCCAAAAAAATAGAGCGGCACACGTGTTTATACTAAAACTAAGTATAGATTTCGAAATTTCGATTATTGACTGGGTTCGAGCTGGTTTCAACTTTATATAGGTGTTCAAATTAAATTAAATAAAATTAATTAAATTAAATAAAATTATATAAAATATAATAAAATCAAATAAATTTAAATAAAATTAAAAGAAATTAAATAAAAATAAATAAAATTAATAATAATACAATAAAATAAAATTAAATAAAAATAAACTAAAATTAACTAAAACTGAATACAATTACCTTAAATAAAATTAGGTAAAGTAAAATAAAATTAAATAAAATGTGGTTTTATTTCGATGATATACGCTTCAAATAAAATAAAAACATTTCGAAGCGATTCGGTAAATTGTTTTTTTTTTTCTATTCTCAGACTATAATATATCAATTATTATGATTTCACTATCTGTATCATAATGAACTTCATTATAATACAGATTTTCATTACGATACAGATTTTTAACCAATAGAATCGCGATATAGCATTCGCGATTAACGTGGCACACGCGCAGTAACCAATGGCGAGTCAAATACATGCGCTTTGGCAGTTCTCAATATGTAAACAAACCGACAAACTACTTAATTTGTTTGCGTTACAAAATTAATAAATTTGAATATATTTTTTGTTGTGAATGATCATAGAAAAAATCGTGTCTACAACTTGCATTTAATTATCATTATGAAGCTCGTTACTAAAAGACAAAAAGATACCACAATACCTTCGAACCAAAGTGTTCGATTCTTGTATCCTTCCCGTTCTCACTTACGGAGCTCAAACCTGGACATTCACAAAAATGAACATGGACAAGATTAGAAAAACTCAAAGAGCCATGGAACGACAGATGCTTGGTATCTCACTAATAGATCGGCAAACAAACGAAGCAATCCGAAACAAAACAAAAGTAAGGGATGCCGTGGAACAAGCGGCTAAATTAAAATGGAAATGGGCTGGACACAACGAACGTCTCGAAAATGGTAGATGGAGCAAGGAAGTTGGAAACTGGCGACCGTACGAAGCGAAGAGACCAAGAGGAAGACCTCAAATGCGCTGGAGCGATGACATCAGAAGAGTCGCAGGACCAATGTGGAAACGCCTCACACACAACAGAGATGAATGGCGAGAAATGGGAGAGGCCTTTATTCGACATTTCGAATAGAAAAAAAGCTATAAAAAAAAATGAAGCTCGTACTCCATACGAAACTCGCCGCTAGACGGCTCGTTTCGTATCCTTCATACTCGCTTCATAATGACCATCATTAAATGTTCGTTGCATAATACACTATTATAATCGAATAAAAAAGGTTTGGTGTGATAGAAATGCAAAAAAATAGTCTGTTTATGCTCTGCTCTGGGGCAAACCACTCGCCTATTAAGAGTCCTTAACGACAAAGTCTTGGGCTATTTATATGGGGTGATACAGATAAAGGGTCAATTAGAAATATCTCGAGAACTAGAGGTGACAGAATCATGAAAATTGGAATAAAGGAGTTTTGAGAATGAACTATTCAATGAAAATACTTTCATCTATTTTCTACTTCTCCTTCCCATTATACCCGAGGTTGCTTATAACTTTTTTTTAATGGGATATTTTTACATTTTTGGATTCTCCTCTATGTATTCTTTTTTTAAATATGAGGTTTTGTAATATTATATAGGGTAGTTTAAAAGATAATTACATTTTTTATTAATTTCGTAGCAACATTCACACCCTGTAGAATTATACTGATTTGACATCAAAAACTCTATTAAAGAAAAATGAGTATTTTCTGAGTTTTCTTAAATGGAACACCCTGTAGTTTAGTATTGTGATGAAATGATATTTTATGGTACCTTTCTATTTCTTAAGCATTCCCCATATAATACCTAACTGCTTTAATTTGCGAGTTATTCATAATTATTTAAGCCAAACATTAATTGTAACCAAAATTACGTGAAATTTTATTAGGTTGGCGGTGAAAATACTCAATAAAAAATAATTTGGCGAAAAGAAATACATACATATTAATATAGACTGATCCTTAATTTATTAATATTGGATAAGATATCAAAATGCTTACGTTATTACGATTGTTGGTGCGTAAAATATTAATAAAAACTTACAATATTCTACCTATAGTTGGCTATGACTTTGACACAAACTTGCTTAACATTATACCATTTTTATAGTTCCAGTTATTTTGTTACCATTACTAATATGAATTTTTCTAAAGGGAACTGAATAGTATGGTTTTTGTTCTAGGAGAGTATAACAAAAATGTGCTACTAGGAATAAGAAGTAATCATTAGCAATTTCCCGAAAGACGGACAACCCAGAAGAGAAATTTTTCAAAGTTTACTAGAACGGTTTCGATGGTACTAAACAAAAAAGTTAAAAGGACACCGCACACATCTTATAGAAAATTTAACGTCACTCAAATACAATAAAATTTACATTAATACATTCATCTCGGAATTACAATCATTTCATATCATTGCACCAACTCTGAATTTTGATTAATAACTGAGTAAATTATAATTAAAGTTTATGGAAATCACATTTTTAAAGCCCATAAAAGCGTCCTATTCATAAATACTATTAGTCTAAAATGTATTATCGGTATTAAAACCCAGCGTGAAGCTGACCATTATTTTGCGGTGCGTCACTGGAAGTGCATTGTCATTTATTATCTATAAGATAAGAGACCTTAACACCTGGAAAAAGATTTATGAATTCAAATGAACTGCCTTACACAATCTACTATTAGTTCTATAGTAGATTTCTACTAATGGTAGAGTATTACTAATATTCTATCCGTCTAAAATATATTATGGCTATTCAAAACAGATTACTACAAAATAAGAGATAAAATAAGATAAATACAAAATCTTTTTTCTCACTCGAACTTGATGTACTACATACCTATTTGATTTTAGATCAATTTATATCAATTTACGCCGTTGTCGATCAAAATTCAGAGTTAACGCAATAATATGAAATGATTGTGATTTTAAGACGAATCTATTCATGTCAATTTTATTGTATTTGAGTGACCTTGCATTTTCCATAAGATGCGTGCGCTGTACTTTTTATGGTAGCAAATTTAGAAAAAAATTAATGAAAAACGAAACTGATATTGGAAAAATAATAAAAAATATTGGAAAATATATTTCCGAAATAGTTTTAATAAAATAATTTATAGTGGGCATTGTGATTTCTATGTCATTTAGTATGCATTTTTAATAATGTAAATTTACTATGTAGGTATTACCTGTACACAATAATGATCATTTTTACTCTCCTCGCAAATGTAGATCTTTGTATCTATCCTCTTTATTAAAATTAGGAACTTTGCATGACAAAGGCACTCTTGACAGAATTAAATATGAATTTACACCCAATATGGGGTAAGGCGACAATTGGTTATTCATACGTTGTTTTTGTGTGCTTCGGACTCTTTACAACTCGTTAATTGTTAGCAACCGCAACTTCAATGAGGGCATTCTCTGGCAATAAAATATTATAAAACTGCTAAGCTAAGCAGCGTTGCCAAAGTTAATAAATTACTATCAGGGTAATGAAAAGGTGTTAACACTGGATGTCCTACTCGTATAGATTTGCTGGTTAATTATAAATATGTAGTGACACGCAACGCTATTTATGTTATATTGCATGTACCACTTTCATCGGTACTAATCTACTTGACATAGTTATCTTGGTAATTGCTTGGTTATTTGCTTTAAATGGATCATAATATATGTAAAAGTCACTAAGATTGACAAATGGCGACATTTTTTCAGTTTGAATTGAAAGAAATAAAACAGCCGTAGAAAAATAATACCACCGTTTGCAAATAAGAAAAATATTCAAACAATATTTTAGTAAGTTTTGATATAAATAACCTTTTAAATCTTTAGCATCGCTTCCATATAAGATGCTTAATGCATCCCACATAAACTGATCAATATACTCAGGTAGAAACGGGGAACTCATCACTCCAATTCTTCTTAGGTATTTATGGTTTAAGTCGAGACCAATACATGTGATTTGTACATACCCCTGTTTCTGAATCCTTGAAATATTTGCTATGATTCAAAGTTTTGTGAATATAGCCACAGTTTTTTTAAATTGGAGTAACCTTTCCACTGGTCTGTCCAAATTTCTGTTCCTTCCCGGACGTGTCTTTTAATAACATCCACTAATAGCTCGCCTATTCTACTTTTTAAGTAAGTTATATACCCCTTTTTAAAACAATATCATACATCCCTAAAATCCATTGTTCTTTTACATTTCTGCCTCGGTTATATTTCCTCTTTGTCAAAACACTCTCATCAATTTGAACAATGTGTCCTTCTCCACCTATAATAAATAAGAAGTGAAAAGTAACTAAATATTTATATTACTTATTGCTATTTTACTTAATAAAAATGGTTCTTCTACTTGTAGAAGTTTCCAAGAAACCACTTGAATGACAGCCTCTTTTCGAACATTCATTGTTTGTGAAACACTTTTGACATTCATTCGGCATGCCGTACATCATGAATCATTTCTCAACTCGGGTCTATTCAACCACCTATTCGTTAACCAACTAGAACCAAATTTAACGTTTTTGGAATAGTTTTAGAAGGAAGAGTCTCGAATTTCCACAAGCAGATTTCATCCATGATATCTTTTATTTTAGGACACTGTCCTAAAGGACACTGTCGTCTCTTTGCGGACGAGAGGCCTGAGATAGAAGTCGTTCAGGAACAAGTGATAGATATTAACAACCTATCTGGTCCCGAGATCACAATTGAAGAAATTACTAGAGCAATAAATACCTCGAAAGACGGGAAAGCAGTTGCACCTGATAAAATTCCTGTTGAGTTACTCAGATTGTTAGATGAAGAGGGAATTACGATACTCCAAAGATTTTTCAACCAAATCTATAAAAAAGGAAAATTCCCTGTCCAATGGCTTGTATCTACCTTTATCCCTTTGCCAAAAAAGAACAACGCAACAAAGTGTCAAGAGCACCGACTGATAAGTCTGATGAGCCATTCTTTAAAAATATTCCTCAAAGTTCTTCACTACAGAATCTCCACAAAATGCGATAAGGTTATTGGTTGCTCACAATTTGGATTTCGAAAAGGCGTGGGTACAAGGGAAGCACTAGTTGCAACCCCAGTGCTAGCTCAGAACTGCTACGATCAAAGGAAAGATGTATTGATGTGCTTTATAGATTATGAAAAAGCCTTCGATCGAGTACAACATCATAAACTCGTACATATACTGAAACAACTCGACATAGATCAAAAAGACATTCGTTGCATAGAGGCTCTTTACTGGAATCAAACAGCTGTCGTCAAGGTGGACAATGAAACAACGCAAGCTCAAAAAATTCTCAGAGGTGTAAGACAGGGATGCATTCTTTCCCCACTACTGTTCAATCTATATTCAGAAAGTACCTTCCAGGAAGCTCTTGAGGAATGCGAAAGCGGCATCAAAGTGAATGGTACCTGTGTCAATAATATACGATATGCGGATGATTCGGTTTTAATAGCAGACAATATAGAAGACCTCCAAAACCTTCTTAATAAAATTGGAGAGCATAGCGAGAACATGGGACTTAGCATCAACATAAAAAAGACAAAGTTCCTTATAATTAGCCGTCAATTATGTCAACATCAAAATGCAAGACTAGCATATAACAACCAAGATGTAGAGCGCGTAAGAAAGTTTAAGTACCTGGGAACCTGGCTATGTGAAGACTGGATGTCGGATATGGAAATTAAATGTCGGATAGAAAGAGCCAGAAGTGCATTCATGAAATTCAGAAACGTCTTTACGAACTCTGACTTTGACCTAAACCTAAGATTAAGATTCACAAAATGCTATATATGGTCGGTGCTCCTATATGGCATGGAAGGATGGACTTCAAAAATAAACACAATGAATAAGCTAGAGGCATTTGAGATGTGGATCTATCGACGAATCCTTAAAGTTCCCTGGACCGCAAGAATAACAAATGAAGAAATCCTGAGAAGAATTGGTACAGAATTGGTGCACAATTAAACAGAGAAAAACGGCATACCTGGGACACATAATTAGAAATGAAAGATATCAGTTTCTGCAAACCTTAATTGAAGGAAAGATCGAAGGAAGAAGGGGAGTGGGCAGGAAGAAAATGTCATGGCTCCGTAATGTCAAACAATGGACAGGACTAAAAAACATAGGAGACCTAATACATACTGCAAAGGATAGAGAAAAATGGTCAAACGTGATCGCGAACATCCATTAGTGGATTGCATAAGAAGAAGAAGAAGTCCTAAGGTGATACTGCCATATTCCTATCATAAGTAAAGGTGAGAAATTAAAGTACCTAATACAACAATCCTTGATTTTTAACCTATAACTTTAAAGAAATCGGGAAATATTTCTTATCAAATATAATTATTTTGCCATATGAAAGATATATACAGAAGCTATTTTTTATTGCTCGTGTTTTTTATGATTATATGTTTTATTGTAATATTTATCTGACTTATTATTAAGTAAAATAAACATTATCGTCAGTCAAGGTCCAAGTCTGTATTAAATGGAAGCCCTTGATTAATGGACCGATTTAAACGTAAGCTCCAATTTTGCTAGTGAGATTATTTCATTTCAGTTTCTGAGATTATTTCATTCATATAAATATATTCTCACCAATAGAATGCTACAGAAATAAAATTTAAATAGTTTCACTTTCTTCAAAATAATTTCCTTCCTAAAATAATCAGATAATTTAGCTTTCAAGTGTATTGCCTTTTAAAAACTACTCTCGTTCATTTTCACATTTTGGCGAAAGAGCCCTCCTCCTTCGGAGTCTGACTCTTTCCCAAAATATGAAAATGAACTCTAATAGTTTTTAGGCAATACGTTTTCAAGCTAAATTATCGATAATTTTGATGCGGAATGGGACGTTTCCGCCAGTTCATCGCCAGTCCATTTCATCGCCGTCCGTTTCATCGCCGTCCGTTTCATCGCCAGTTAGTCAGTTGATTTTGGATTATGGGAAATGACACGACACGACGTTAAATTCAGTTCAAAACTTATGACAATTAAAAAGATAAAAAATATTATTATATTATTTACTGTTCTATGACTCGAAAATTAATCGAAGAATACAAAAAATGGGGATTAGAAGTTAACATAGATAAAACAATGTACATGAACATCGGTAGCAACGAGCAGAGTCTAATTTTAAATGACGGACAACACATTAAGTACAACAATAAATATTCTTATTTAGGAGTAGAAATCACGGACGACGGCAAATCAGATCAGGCTATAAAAAAACGAAACATTCAAGGTAGAAGGGCCATATCGCAACTAAATAGTATTATTTGGGATCGACATATATCCAAAAAAAATAAACATCGAATATACAACACTATTATAAAGAGCATAGTAATGTATGGAAGTGACGTGTGGCAATTAAAGACAACTACTGAAAGAACACTACAAGCCACGGAGATGGATTACTGGAGACGTACCGCAGGAAAATCAAAACTCGAAAGAGTTAATAACCAACGTATACGAGAGATTATGGGAGTCACACATACGATTGTCGAAGATATAAGAGTACAACAATTAAAGTGGTATGGACATGTGCAGAGAATGCCAGAACACCGTCTGCCCAAACAGATTCTAGATTGGTCACCAAATGGAAAAAGAAAAAGAGGCCGACCCAGAAAGAGCTGGAGAGAAGGAATAGACAGAGAGATCCGAGAGAGAGGTTTAGACGAAGACCTTTGGGAAGATAGAGATGCATGGAGATTGGGCATCGGAAGACGTCGGAGGACGTTTTAAACCGATTATATATATATATATATATATTTACTGTTCTATTTCTACTTCCCCTAAATTTGATATTGATAGTATTAAATTCGTAGTGTTAAATGACCTTTGTAGACTAGACATATATGTATATGTTCAAATTTATGTAGTGTCAGGTTACGTTAGGTTAGGTCGTTTCATAGAATTCCTAATTATTATTAAAAATAAATAATAAATGTCTTCTTCTTCTTCTTCTTCAGCCTGTGTTCGTCCACTGCTGGACATAGGCCTCTTCCATTTGCTTCCATCGATTTCTACTCTTGGCAATTCTCATCCACTGTTTGCCCGCGACTTGTTTGATATCATCTGCCCACCTCTTCTGCGGTCTGCCTACTCCTCGCCTGTTCTCTCTTGGTCTCCAGTTTGTTAGTCTCTGTGTCCATTTTTCGGGATTATCTCGGGCAACATGTCCGACCCATTGCCAAATGGGTCGGCATTATAATAAATGTAACTGTAGAAAATTGCTCGGAAATTCGGAAATAAATCAGTTAGCGACTAATTAACTGGCGATGAATCGGCCGGCGATGAATCGGCTGGCGATGAATCGGCGGGCGATGAATCGGCGGGCGATGAATCGGCCGGCGATGAACTGGCGGCGATGAAACGTTCTAGACCCTTTTGGTGGAATTGTGTAATTACCCCCGATAATTTTTGATAATATCCCGTCGTTCAAGTATTACGTTAGATGCCCTTCGTTGCTACGAAAAAATGAACATTCAGTGACATTAATGACAATTTATGTTTTACAAATTGTCAAAGAGAACAACCAGGAACAGATTTAGAAAATATTCAGGCGAGTATCAATATATCAATAAAATATTGGTTAAAATGATTTAAAAAAGTTTTATTCATGAAATAATCTCAGCGAATTACACTCGACCTCTAAAATTATTATCGACTTGTCCTCGTGCCCACTTTGACATAATTTCTGTTTATAATATATAAATAATATACACAATTATTATATTATTATATATATAATTATACAATAATATATGTCATAATTTGACATAAATTGAAACTGTCAAAGTGTCACTCGGGAAACAAATTGATAATTTTAGAGCTCTCGTGCAATTACTACGGATAATAAAAAGACACTTTGGTTACTACACTAAAATATAATATAATTCTATACGAATTGAAATTGATAATTGCAATAAACCTCTAGTTGTTTATAATAGGTAAGATTTGATTGATGTACAATTGATCTAGTATTGAGAGCTTTCATTTAAAACTTTCATCTAAAGCTTTCAATACGTGGTCAATGAGAACATCAAAGTAGATAAATAGTAGTAAACCGCAGTAGTAAACAGTAACTTTAACAAATACAGGATCGGAAACGGACATAATAAATATAATAAAGAAAGGAAAGACAACACAAGACAATTCCACTCGATTATATAGGGCTGCGACCATGTTACAAGCAAAACTAAACACTCAATATTTTTACAATAGTGGAAAGCTGCTCACTGTATGGGTCAGAGACGTCGGAGACAAATAGCAGAATAGAAAGTAGAAATAAATACAATGGAAATAATGTTTTGGAGAAGAAGCTGCAGATTAACATTAATGGACAAAGTGAGAAACGAACGCATTAGAGAACCAATGAATGTGAAGTAGAGACTAAGTGACGAAATATACAAACGAAAATTACTCTGGTATGGACATATGCGAAGGATGGACGAGACAAGAATACCGTTGGGAACATGGAAATGCAGAGCAAATATAAGAAGAAAAAGACGACGTTCTAGATTACAGTGGAACGAAAATAAAAACAGCAATGGATAAAACAGACCTCACTGAATAAGATATATTTGACAAGAAGAAATGGCGACTGGGATGTGGTAAACAACAAACAGAAAATGCTGTCTAAAGGCACGGGTAAGTAGCCTATCGACGCTTAAACTGCAAAACCTCGTAAGTCAGATTTATGTAACTTTAGAGGAGAGACGAAAAACATTTTGGCTTCTTTGTGTAAGATTCAATTTATTTGTTTTGTGTGTGTAGGATTCTTTTTAGATAACGATTCCATTAGCATTAAGTAAAATTCAGTAATATTGTTTTTTTTTTGTTGAGAAAAGAGCGACTTACCAGGTTTTGTTACTTAAAATCTTAAACTATCATTAAACTTACGAGGTTTTGTCTCATAAAAATGCAAGTTACGAGGTTTTGTAACTTAAAATCTTACTTATGAGGTTTCTGTAGTTGTCGCTAGTACCATTAAATTTAAATATTGACTTACAAGCTTTCGTAGTTTAAAAGATGTGTAAAAGTATAAACCAACAAAGTATAAAAGTAATAATGGACCAAAAATCGACTTACGAGGTTTTGCAGTTTAACCGTCGCTATGTAAGTATATTTTATGTACAATAATAATTATATTTACTACCTATTCTTTACTAAACTTACCAACGTTTTTGATAAAGCTTTCACCAAAGCGTCTTTACTCACCTGCAACAAAAAGAAAAAATTAACGACAGATGTATTTAAGTTTTTAAATAAAATTAACAATTACAGAAACAAATCTACAAGTAACATCATTGAAATCGTCAGATACAGCTTAACTGCAAACTAAATACGAAACATAATCCATTCGTATATGGGTGGTTAACATTGTACAATCTATTAGTCCGTAAAACACTAGTGCATTCTCAATTAAATAGAACCAAACCTAATGCAATCAGTGGTGGATCTAGACATTTGCCTTGGAATGGGAAATTTGCCTTAAGGGGAAATTTCCAATGAAACACCAATCAAAAGACATAAAAAAGATAAACCCAAACTAAATACATACACACTACAAAACATACAAAGACATAAATAATGACTTATGTGCATTTAATGTGCATTAAGTTCCCGTAATTTTTCTACTTTACCGTGTTTATTGGGTTAAATATGTCTGTCTGTGATTTAGAGTTTCATGACGGCTATTATATTTTTACGTTTTAACAATTTTTTTTCTTTAATTTTGGATCTTGTTAAGGAGGAATATTTCCCCATTTTCCCTCCCCGTCGATCCGCCACTGCATACAATGACATTCGTCTTTGAATGTCAGTATATTAGGTTTGGTAGGATAGTAGACTATTGGCCGGTTTCACCAACGACAAATAGTTAGTCCTGTCGCCAGGGGGGGTACAACGGCCTCGTTAATTCAGATGGACTTACCCAAGTTTTTTTTATGTATTTTGACCCGTAGAACCCGAATTTTTTGGGTAACAGTTGATCCGGATGTCGATAAGATTGTTATAGACCAAGAACTTGAGGAATCAAATAACAGCGATTTTTGGCAAAACAAAACAATATTTTGTATTTTTTGGGTCATTTTAAGCAAAAAATATTTCTACAAGTTTTTTAGTAGGATGCACAGTTTTCGAGATAAACGCGGTTGAACTTTCAAAAAATCGAAAAACTGCAATTTTTAAACCCGAATAACTTTTGATTAAAAAATAAAATAGCAATTCTGCTTAGCGCCTTTGAAAGTTCAAGTCAAATTATGTCGGTTTTGATTATTTGCATTGCTAAAAATTTATTGTGTTATTGTTAAACAAAGCTACAAACAACTAGTGCGTGAGTGATGTTTCTATGATTTCTCATTTAAAATCGAACGAGTAGGTAGAAAAGGTACTAGTGCAATCAAGACTATTTCTACGTTACATGCGTTAAAACGCATGTAAAAGCACGGGAAACCCTACGTGTTTATAGCTTTGTTAAACAATAAAAAAATAAATTTTTACCAACGCAAATAATCAAAACCGATATAATTTGACTTAAACTTTCAAATGCGGTAAGCAGACTTGCTATTTTATTTTTTAATCAAAAGTTATTCGGGTTCAAAAATTGCAATTTTTCGATTTTTTTAAAGTTCAACCGCGTTTATCTCGAAAACTGTGCATCCTACGAAAAAACTTGTAGAAATATTTTTTACTTAAAATGGCCCAAAAAATACAAAATATTGTTTTGTTTTGCCAAAAATCGCTGTTATTTGATTCCTCAAGTTCTTGGTCTATAACAATCTTATCGACATCCGGATCAACTGTTACCCAAAAAATTCGTGTTCTACGGGTCAAAATACATAAAAAAAACTTGAGTAAGTCCATCTGAATTAACGAGGCCGTTGTACCCCCCCTGGCGACAGGACTAAGTAGATTAATCTATGAATAAAGTTATTCGACCAATAAACTGACATTTCTCCATTTTGCTAACGTCACATAACACTTATTTTAGTTATTTATCAAATAAATACTTACTCTTCGAATAAATTGGCAAGATAATCTCGCTATAAATATTTTTAAGAAAGTAAATTCGCCAGTTTTACTTTAAATAATCAGTAGTAATTGCACAAGAGCTCTGAAATTATTGAATTCTTCCCGAGTGACACTTTGACAGTTTTAATTTCACGAGCCGAAGGCGAGTGAAATTATGTCAAAGTGTCACGAGAGCAAAAATTCTATACAGGGTGTTTCATTGGGAAAGTAACATACGTTAACTGCAGAAAGAGGACACTCGGAGGTGACAGGAATATACAGCGTGTTTTATATGTTCGTTCATGGGTATTCTTTCATTTTTCCTACTGTACTTTAGTTTTGAATAGTTATGCTGCACATTTTCTCTGTTTTGTTATAATTTTTAGATACTTTGTTGATTAAAGTGATGTATTCTTTATTGACTCTTTATTATTTATTCATTATTTAAAGATGAATATTCGCCATAAACTATTTGTCACAGATAATAAAAAAACACTGAAATGTTTTAACATTTTACCAATTTAGATTAACTAATGGTATTAATTAAAATTAAGTCGCATTTTAATTTTTTCTACTTAGAGCTCTCGCAATTGACATAATTCCAGAATTCAAATTCAAAATTTTATCAGAAAAATCATTCTGCCGAAAATTCAAAGTATACCACTAAATTTAGTTTTTCATCCTCTTTTTAAATGCAAAATCCATTTTAAAAAAATTTAATATACAGGGTGTTTCTTGGGTCGGAAATTTTTTACAATATTTTTTAATCCAGACCTGGATTTTTTATAATTGTAAATAAAATAATTGATTAGACACCTAAAAGAATATTCGCGTGTTAAATATAAAATAAATATACAGTGCGGTTAACAAGTTCTAAGTTGTATTTAATTTTTTTTCTACTTAGTACTCTCGCAATTCACATACATAATTTCAGAATTCAAATTCAAAATTTGACCAAAAAAACCATTTTGCCGAAAATTCAACGTATACCAATAAATTTAGTTTTTCATCCTCTTTTCAACTAAAAAGTTCATTTTACAAAAATTTAATATACAGGGTGTTTTTTGGGGTCGGAACATTTTTACAATATTTTTTAATACGGACCTGGATTTTTTATAATTGTAAATAAAATAATTGATTAGACACCTAAAAAAATATTCGCGTGTTAAATATAAAATAAATATACAGTGCGGTTAAAAAGTTGTAAGTTGTATTTAATTTTTTTTCTACTTAGAGTTCTCGCAATTCACATAATTTCAGAATTCAAATTCAAAATTTGACCACAAAAATCATTTTGCCGAAAATTAAAAGTATACCACTAAATTTAGTTTTTCATCCTCTTTTCAACTAAAAAATCCACTTTAAAAAAATTTTATGTACAGGATGTTGTTTTTGGGTCGGAACATTTTTCTAATATTTTTTAATCCGAGCCTGGATTTTTTACATTTGTAAATAAATTAATTTATTGTACACCTTAAAGGATATTTGCGTGCCAAATATAAAATAAATATACGGTGTGGTTAAAAAGTTATGAACCAAATAAGAAAATGGCAAAATAGATAAAATACCCAGTATCTCTGATATTAATGGAGTAAGACCCATTAAGTATGGTATTTTTGAGACCGCCTAAGTGTCCTCTTTCTACAGTTAACGTATGTTACTCTCCCAATGAAACACCCTGTATTAATTTCAGAGGTCGAGTGCAATTTGTTGCGATTATTTCATGAATAAAACTGTTCAAAACCAAAATTTTATTGTAATTTATTTATGTAAGTACCATTAAACACACAGTTTTTATAAATATTTGACGATTGAAAGTCATCACTTTTATAATTTTTAAAACATTAATTGTCATTAATGTCACTGAATGTATTTTTTCGTAGCAACGAAGGGCATCTGACGTAATATACTTAACGACGGGAGATTATCAAAAATTATCGATTTAATTCAGATTTCTGTAGCTTTCTATTGGTCAGAATCTCCTATGAATGAAATAATCAAAATTATATTGAAACAAAATATAAATATAAACGTCTAATAAATTTTAATCGACGAATATTCATTGATTTATTTGTTGTTGGTGAAACCGGACCTAAATCGTGGGAATAGTAAGAGATTCTGTCACAAGACAGAAAAGAATCAATAATACGCCAAGAGTTGATGCTCCAAATGTGAAACTTGCAGCCAAGAAAAAAAAATAAAACTGTAAATAGAAAAAAGGTATCACATCTAGTAAAATAGTCAAATATAAAACTAGTAAAATATTCGTAACACGAAATTTTGTTAACGCAAGTTGATAAGAGACGGAATGAATTTACATAATAAAATAAACCTATTTATGGCCTTGCTGAATAAATATTCCACATGTTTATTTCCAAATTAGATCTGGCAACATGTAGATATATTTACAAAACTTGGGGGTGCACGGGATTAGTACAAACGTCTGCGACCACAAAACACACATGTGTAACTTTTATTAGATAGGGTTTTAATTTATGTGCCCTAGGTCGTAATGGTAAGATAAACTCGTGCAATATGTTCCACTTAAGTGCCCCTACTGACACCCTTTATTTTTTATATGACTATTTTAAGCACAAAAGGTGTGCTGGATAGACGAGTGGGTTTGTGAAGCGTTTCGGTAGTTTTATAAAGTGGATTACGACTGCGATATGCGTAACTTCCTGGAAAACGGTTGTGTTTGGCTTTGAGTACTTTTAGCCCCGTCAAGTCAGCAGAAAAATAGGGGTATGGTTACAAAAATTCGCATATAGCTAAAAACTGGTACGGATGTTCGGAATACCATTATGGTAGGGGAGCCCAAGCGGGGATTTTTGCAGTTATTCGAGCGCATCAGATTATCACATGGGGAGAAACCTTGTACCCTGTAAATGTACCTCTACCTTATATAGGTGAGTTCGTTAAGGGGGTCCGAAAAAAAAATATATCCTTAGAAAATCTTGAAATCGTCAGAGATAAGGTAAGTTAAGTATAATACAAGCAAAACAGTGTATATTTCAAAAATCTGACGATTTGAGCGGGGCTAAGGAAATGGATGAGTCACAAAGTTTCACAAGAAAAAAGCGAATGTTTTGTAAAATGAACGTCCGATCGAAAAACTAAAAAATACGTGTTCAATATTATTCAAAAATCTATCGAATGACATCAAACACGACCCCCCACGGAGAGGGAGACGGGTAAATTTAAAATTTGAAATACGAACCCCGCGATATTTCGCGCAATGAACATCAGATCGAAAAACTGAAAAATACACGTATTCAATATTTTTGAAAAATCTACCAAATCACCAACACAATTCCCGGGGTTATTTTAAACGTGTTACTTTAAAATCTTAAATAGGAGCCCCCATTCTTTATTGCAGTGATTCCCAACCGGGGGGCGATGGCCCCCTTGGGGGCGATTTGAGATTTTCAGGGGGGCGATAGACCGAAGGAGGCGATATGGGGGGCAATAGAGAAAAGGGGGCGATAAGGTGGGCGATTAGCATCTGGGAAAAGAGAAATGGGTAATAGAGAAGAAAAACAATACTTTCGATCGGATATCCATAGGATATAAAAAGTAATTAAATGTACACCAATGCAGGTAATAATAACACAAACATCTCGTCTAGTAACAGATGGCTGTGAATCATGATACAATTTAATTCTATAGGTAAGTAATACTTTATAATTAATTCTGCATTTTCCTTTTATCGAGCTTTCGTATTGGGCGAACATCCGCACAAAAGAGAAAGGGATAGAAGTGGGATAAGAATGATGAGAGTAGGTACCGACCCTGCCGATCTGATTCCAAGAAAAAGTGTACGGCCAAAATTGTGGTCGTTTTGTCATCTATCTATCTTTTGCCCTTCATTTGTCCAAAGTTGAACGTAGGCCTCCCCCTTATTTCTCCACTCTTCTTCGTTCAGTGCTTATCCTGTCCATCTGGTCCCAGCGTATCTTTTTGGGTCATTCGACCATCTCATCTGTGGTCTGCCCTTTTCTCTTTTACGGTCCCAAGGTCTCCAGTGGATTGTCGCTTCATTCCATCTTCCGTCTTTTTGTCTGTTGTTTTATCATGTTTTTAACTAGAGAGTAGCTGCATGTTTGTTTAGATCTTTCACTTTGGTTTTATTTCTGATCCATGTATTTTTATTTTTGTCACTTGATACCCAGCATCTTTCTTTCCATTGGCCTTTGAGTATTGGCCATTCTTTCCATATTTTCCTTCGTGAAGGTCCATGTCTGTGCTTCATATGTAAATATTGGTCTTGTCATAGATGAGGTAAATAAAATTAAAGCAAAACCAAAGAATGATGGAATATTTCGTACACTCTGACACTCTATAAAGAAAATGATGAGATATTTAATACATTGCTACTACAGTACTACATACGGAAGTCCGCTGGCTTTCGAAAGGGAATTGCTTACGGCGGTTCTGCAGTCTCGTGGATACTATTATCGAATTTCTGATAACTACTGACCCCACACTGAGTACAGCACTACAAGAGAAGCGAAATGACATCGCTTAACTATCAGATATTTCTGAAAAATTAAATGGAACGAATCTGGAATTACAAAGGAAGAACATAAACATGGCCAAAGCGAAGGGAGTAGTCGGAACATTCATTGACAAACTATCAATTTCTGAAAAAAATATACATTTAGGAGGTCTGACCAAATTCCCCAGAAATCATCATGTGGTTATTCTGAGGATCTTCAAACATATTGCCTCCACCTTGGAGGGGATTTGAGGTACATAGCTATTAACCAACATTGAGCCAGACATAAAGAAATTATGTGAGTATCACCAGGCCCAAGGGAGAAATTAACAATTATTACTAACCATGTTCACCAACACGTGGACAAAATGCAAGAGGCACAAGATCGAAATAGAGGGAAAATTATGAGAGAGATCTATGTCCAGCAGTGGACAAGCGAAGATTGAATGATGACTTACCATGTATCATTTTACGAAATGTAAAAATAAATCAATATTGTACTGAATAATTTTTTGTTTCAATTTAATTGGGGAGGGGGGCGATTATAGTATTCACAACCGGTGAAACCTGTCTAAGGGGGCGATCATGGGAAAAAGGTTGGAAACCACTGCTTTATTGCATATTTGGATTTCTTACGTAAAAATAAGTAACTTTTATTCGACACATTTTTTCGAATTATTCATATATGGCGCTATAATCGGAAAAAACGATTGTTGGAAATGGAAAGTCCCCCACTTTATGGAAAACTTAACTTAACTTTTTTTTGGTTTTAGGACCTAATCTTTACAACCCAATAGGTCCCCATAACGCTCGAGTAACTACACATTTAGCATACCTACTTTCCTTCCACTTCTATTATAAATGAAATGTAAAAAGTCCCCAATAATCACATATCTGCCAAAAATTTTCAAAATCAAATATAGCAAATATGAATTTTTGATTCGCTGTTTTTAATTATTTCTAAGTATTTTATGATATAGTAGACCAGGGCGCATCTGTAAAAATATTAGTACATTTGGACGTTGCAAGGTGACTCAAATTTTTTTACAGATAGCAAGTTGAAAAATTTTTTGCGTATAGAAGTGTACTGTACCTTTCATTTGCAATTTCGCAAAATTAAAATCGATTAACACCACGGCGTCAGAATTTTTTTTAAATAAACATTAATTATTGGTGCTACGCGCAGGACAGCGGATAGTTTGCTCTGATTGGGATTCCAATGACCTTTGATAATGATTGATACATTTTAATTTTTATTACATTTCGATATAAATAAATAAATTTGTTTATTGCAAAATAAAAACACATGCTCTATCCTTTGAAATCGCACTTTTATTAGCAAAAACTTTCTTTGTTCATATATTTTAACTTAGAGAATAAAACTTTATTATTTTTAAACATATGCAATTGTTTAAACAATATTTCACAAACAATAATAAAATTAGTTTGATTTTTGTGGAATTAAAATATTAAAATACAACAAAATATAGAGTAAGAAAATAATATATTAGATAAAGATTGGAAGAAATTTTGGTGGAAATCAACTTGTGTGAATCGAACACCGTTGTCCTGCGCGTAGTACCAAAAATTATTGTTTATTTCAAAAATTTTCTGACGCCGTGGTAATTAATAGATTTTAATTTTGCTATTTTGCAACAAGGGTGACAACTTTTGCAAATTGCAATTGAAGGGTACAGTACACTTCTATAAGCAAAAAAAATTCAACTTGCTATCTGCTTTATTTTCAGTCCTGTAACATTTTGAAAAAATGAATTTCTTTTGCGAAAGCTGGATTGCAAAATTTATTTTGCAAAATCTATTGAACCGATCTTAATAAAATTTACAGTATTGTTTTACTGTATTATAAAGTTTTTCTGGGTGAAATATGAAGGTCCTAAGTGTAGCATAAATGGTTGAAAAATGTAAAATGCGAATACTTGTTTTTGTATGGGTTTTTCGCAATTATTGCTATTTTGCAACTAGGGTGACTATTTTTAAAATTTTCAACCAATTCTATATTGTAGGAAATTTAATTACGCAACTTTTATGTCAGTACAACTTTTCTAGGAAATGAATACTTTTAAAGTTATAATAGAAAGACCAAGAAAAAAATCGAATTTATCCTTCAATTTTTGACATTTTGATTATTTAAACAATGTTCCGGATCTTTTTGAGAGGGAGGATAACTCAAATATTATTATTTGATTTATTTTCAAGCAATTTCTGCAAAAAAATTTGAGTCACCTCTCAATGTCCATCTCAAAACAGATGCGCCCTGGACTATAGGTATTTAATAAAAATGTTAAAACTTAAAAACGATAATGAAGAAAGAAGAAATTTAAGAAATGGGATGTTACTTTTAAACATTTTAAATAAAAAAAAGTCAAACAATAGAATGGTATGATACTTTTTTACTATTTGCATTTCTTTTAAAAACAAACAAACAAACAAACGACGAAGTGAGAAATAAGATTAGAACATTTTAGACGCATTATCATAGTCATGTTATAACAGTTTAACACAACACATGTCTTGTCTTGATGCCCGTGAAACAATTAGTTCGTTTTTTGTAGATGTTTAGATCTGCTAACATCTCGAGCCACGTATTACTTACTTTTGTTTACTTTATTTACTAATTATTAGGAGTGGTAGCAGCTTTTGTATCTTTGTATATCCACGTCGCACTCCTCTACTTCTTCGCACATAAAAGAAAATATTTGGGAGCCAATGTCAATAGCCAGTGTAACCAAAAAAAAAAAGAAATCATATCAAGAATCGAACAAACGAGGAAAACACTCTTATAAACATGAAAACATTTTTAACAAGATCAGAACTTAGTCTGGGGCTCAGAATAAGAATGATCAGATGTTACGTTTTTTCTATCTTGCTGTATGGCTGTGAAAGTTGAACAATGGACTCTGAAACAGAAAAAAAATAGACGTCTTTGTGATGTATACAGTACTAGTCAAAAGCTCCGGGTTGAACGGTTATCTCCTTCTTTGTGTGCCGTGCTTGTTTTCAAGCGTTCGCTATCGTCGTGTTAGCAAGCTGATGAAATGTTTCTTGGTCGGCAGATATATGAAACAATTCCTCGACCGTTGGATCTGTCTATTGCCTATAATGTTACGCAGCCAGGACAGTCATTCGATTTTGCCCTGAATGATCAACCCGAATAAG
The DNA here is from genome assembly GCF_917563875.1 of Diabrotica virgifera virgifera. Lineage (NCBI taxonomy): Eukaryota > Metazoa > Arthropoda > Insecta > Coleoptera > Chrysomelidae > Diabrotica > Diabrotica virgifera. Next base: position 178,573,902 of record NC_065449.1, on the reverse strand, counting down.
CGATATGTAGGTCCTCTCATTATATGACCGAAGTAATGAACCTTTCTCATTTTTATGATGTTGATCAATTCTCGCTCTTTGTGCATGGTCTCCAGCACACGTTTGTTGGCTATGTGTGCTGTCCACGGGATTCTGAGCATGCGACGGTAACACCATAACTCGAACGCCTCCAACTTGTTGAAATTCTTCACTTTTGTTGTCCAAGTTTCGGTTCCATGACATCTCGTAACGCGACAATTCGTAACCGGACAGTTGGTAACGGACAATTCGTAACAGCGACAGTTCGTAACGGCGACACTTCGTAACGGCGACAGTTTGTAACTATACAAATTCGTAACGGACAATTCGTAACCTCCAAATTGAATTATTCTGTTTATTGTTGTTAACGTGGAAACTAACTGTTATTACAGTTATAAATGAAATTATGTTTATCAATTTAACGAATCAGTATCAGGATAAACATTTTTAAGGCATTTCATATTTCGTGTTTCAGAATATAATAAAAGTAGTTAAACCAAGTATTAAAGTATTACAAGCCATACCTCTTATCAACTATAACCGTTGATTGAATGCCCCAAACCTATCACCAATCACAAGGTTTATTATAATAACAGGTAATTATAATCTTTCTTTTACAAAATGTTTATTCAAAAAGTTTTGAATGTCTAAAGACGGTTGTCAGATTAAAGATTTCAGGAATTAAGTACTTCATTGTTCCTTTGTCTAGGTATATGCAAATTTAAGGAACAATAAGAGTGATAAAATTTTAAAAATAATGTTAAAAGTTTCTATGTATTTAAATATAATTGTTTGTGTTTAAAGACTTTTAAATATTCTGAAACACGAAATATAAAATGTGTTAAACATGTTTATCCGTACTGATTCGGTAAATTGATAAACATAATTTCAATTATAACTGTAATAACAATTAGTTTCCACGTTAACAAAAATAAACATAATAATTCAATTTGGACGTTACGAATTGTCCGTTACGAATTTGTATAGTTACGAACTGTCGCCGTTACCAAGTGTCGCCGTTACGAATTGTCCGTTACCAACTGTCCGGTTACGAACTGTCGCGTTACGAGGTGTCTAGTCACGCCAAGTTTCACATCCATAGAACAAAACGGACCAGACGTAGCAGTTCAATACCCAAGACGTGTGGTCAATGACAAGACTTATTCTGCACAATACAGAACTCCAGCTAATAAAGCTTTTTCGTGCAAGTTCTATTCTGGTCGAAATTTCCTCATCATTTTCAACCCTGTAGTCAACCCAGCTACCCAGATATCTAAAGTGTTCCACCCTTTCCAGGATTTTGTTATCTAATTTTAGTACTGAGTCTTCGATATTAATTTTTCCGACCACCATCCATTTTGTTTTCTTTGCGTTGATTGTTAATTTGTTATACTTATAGTGAAATTTCGAGGGAGGAAATAAACGGACTTAGGCTTCTCAACTAGTCATAACAGGTGACGTAATAGTGACAGATGACGTTACAGCGCCACTGTGACAGATTCATCAAAATCAGCTTAAACTCAAACAAAATTAGTCTGATTGAATAGGTATATTAAAATTGTAGTTTCGCATTTAATTAATAAATATTCAAACGTCCGCCTCTGGTTATTTGTTAAAAAGATGATGTTGACTTAAAAACAATAATTAGAGTATTGAAAAACCTAACCAGAGGCGGACGTTTGAATATTTATTAATTAAATGCGAAACTACAATTTCAGTATTTATTTAACTTATTTATCAAAATAAGCTTAAACTCAAATAAAATTAGAGTTATTGAATAGGTATTTTCAATACCTATCAAACGATGTATCACTCGCCATAAGGTCCCATTTAAAATGATCGGTCACAGTGGCGCTGTAACGTCATCTGTCACTATTACGTCACCTGTTATGACTAGTTAAGAAGCCGACTTCCGTTTATTTTCTCCCTCTAAATTTCACATTATAAGTAGTATAATAACCGTTCAAAGGATACGAGGGGGACAGGACTTTTGTCTAGCACTGTATATACAGACGCTTGATGAGAATTTCATGGTCTTTGAAAATACCTTAGATATATAAAATTAGATGTATCCGAGATGAAAATAATAAAATACTAGTTCACTAAAGGGATGTCAAAAAGAGATGGAGAAAGTACTTTGACAGCTTATTAAATGAAGAATTTGACAGACAGCCTGTAGAGTCAACGGAGACAGTAGCAACAATGGTCACCAAAATAACAAACGAGGAAGTGGCTCAAGCGCTTCAAAACATAAAGAAAGGAAAAGCGGTAGGACCAGATGATATTCCTGGGGAAGTATGGAGAGCATTGGGAGAGACAGGAAGAAGGTGGCTAGCAGGTCTATTTAATAGAATTATGGAATTTGGACAAATGCCAGACGAATGGAGAAGCAGTATACTGGTACCTGTTTACAAAAACAAGGGAGATATACAACAATGTACAAACTACAGGGCTATAAAACTGCTTAGCCACACCATGAAAATATGGGAAAGAGTAATTGATAGACGGATACGTGAAGAGACCGAAATATCCGAGAATCAATTTGGCTTTATGCAGGGTAGATCAACAACAGATGCAATTTTCATTATAAGGCAGTTGATGGAAAAATACAGGAGTAAAGAACCAACGCTCATATGGTATTCATTGATCTTGAGAAAGCATATGATAGAGTTCCTCGAGAGATTCTGTGGTGGGCACTCAATAAGAAAGGAGTCCCTGGTGAATATGTAAAGATTGTGAGGGATATGTATGAGGGAGTAACGACTAGTGTTAGGACAGGTGTGGGAGAGACTGATAAATTTCATGTGAAAGTAGGATTGCACCAAGGCTCTGTGCTTAGTCCGTATCTGGTCCAAAACTAATGAGAATAAATCATTAGTTTTGGACCGGATAACAGCGAAACTACAGGGTAACATTCCATGGTGCTTAATGTATGCTGATGATGTCGTGTTAGTAGGAAATAGTGAAAGAGACTTGGAACAAAAACTAGAACAGTGGAGACAAGCTCTGGAGGAAAAAGGTTTAAAACTTAGTAGGACAAAAACGGAGTATTTGTAATGTTCATTTAAAGATGGAGCTACTACAAATAAAATGGTATCTTTGGATGGTGAAATGATTGTGAAAAGCAATAGTTTTAAGTACCTAGGATCGGTATTACAGAGTAATGGAGAAATAGATGGAGATGCATGCAGTAGAATTAGGGCTGGATGGATGAAGTGGAAAGAAGCGAGTGGTGTGTTGTGTCACAGAAAAATTCCAATGAAGCTGAAGGGAAAATTCTATAAAACAGCCATAAGACCGGCTATGATGTACGGAACTGAATGTTGGGCAGTGAAAAAGAAAGAGGAACAACGAATGCATGTGGCGGAAATGAGAATGCTTAGATGGATGAGTGGAGTGGCAAAGAAGGATAAATTAGAAATGAGTATATTAGGGGAAGTCTAGGTGTGGCACCAATTGATGCCAAAATGAGAGAGCATAGGTTAAGATGGTTTGGTCATGTTCAACGTCGAGACGTTAATCACCCAATACGAAGAATAGCTGAAGTGCAGATTCCTGGAAGGAGTAGGAGAGGAAGACCAAAGAAGACCTGGGGGGAGACGATAAGGCAGGACATGTTGTTAAAGGGAATTAACATTTATATGACCCAAGATAGAATTTTGTGGAGAAATGCAATTAGGGAAGCCGACCCCACATAGGGATAAGGCAAAGAGAATGATGATGATGATGAGAATTTCATGGATATACAAAGTTACTAATAATGAAGTACTTCGGCGCATGAGCGAACAAAAAGAATTAATAAAAATAATCAAAGACAGAAAAATACAATACTTGGGACATGTGTTGGGAGGTACTTAAAAGATATGAATGACTTCAAATCATAATTTGAAGGTAAATTACAGGCCAAAAGAACTCGTGGCTGAAAAACCTGAGAAAAATTTATAGAAAAAAAGTCATTTTTTAATTATTAATTAATTATAGTCAGAACAAAATTAGATCGGACACCCCATGTTTTTGATAATTCTTAGCATACTAAGTTGCATATCCAATAATTTATATCCATTAAACAGATCGGTGCAGATCGACCTTATATCAGTTAATCTAACTCAGGTAAACTCAGTCTCTAATTTTCATTATACTCTTGTTACAGAATATAATAATTATTATCTCGCGCGGCAATCAGATACGAAATTGTTCCTTTCAAGAGAATGTTCAACTTTACTAAAGCAAAATGGGAAAAATTCTCTGAGGCATTGGATCAACAAGTTTCCCAGCTAGAACATTGACCTGATTCATACGATAAATTTGTAGAAATCGTAAAGCAAGTATTACGGAAATTTATCCCTAGAGATTGTCGAACTGAGTACATAGCAGGGCTCAATCAAGAATCTAAACCCCTACTTAAAAGATATGAACAGCTTTATGAAGAAGACCCTTTCTCGGAAGCACAATACAGGCTGGGGAGGAAATGTTACATGCGATATCCGTTAACAGAACGGAAAGGTGGTGCAAGCTGGTCACGAGTCTGGACATGAAACAAAACAGCAGACGTGCCTGGAAGCTGATTCGCTGCTCCGGTAGTCAACATGACAGAAGTCACACCCGATCAGATAGCCCATCGTCTTCGAATGAACGGTAAGACGACATCAAGAAAGAACAAGGTGAGAGCTCAACGGAATATCGACGAAGAAAGAGAGGTTCTTCTAGGTAGCTCTTTTTGTCTAGAGGAGATGAGAGGCGCGATCCACCAAATGAAAGATAATAAAGCGGCTGGCCTGGACGACATACGAACAGAACAAATAAAGAGCTTTGGATTAAAAACCGTAGAGTGGCTCGTAAAAATGATGAATTGCTGCATCCGTACATTACAAATTACTAAAATCTGGAGGAAAGCTAGAGTGGTAGCCCTTTTAAAACCAGGAAAGGATCCGACGGATGCAAAGAGTTTTAGACCTGTCTCTCTTTTGTGCCACCTTTTCAATGCATTTAAACTAATGATACTGAACCGGATCGCTAAATATGTGGAGAATAAAATTATTCCAGAACAAACAGGATTCAGATCCGGAAAGTGCTGCTGCAGTCAAATTCTTAATCTCAGCCAACATACTGAAGATGGTTTTGAACGGAAAGAAATAACAGGAGTAGCGTTCATAGACCTAACTGCCGCCTATGACAGAGTTAACCATCAACAGCTACTCGCAAAACTCTACGAAACTACAAAGGATTTCCGACTAACAAGGTTAGTGAACTGTCTCCTCCAGAATAGACGCTTCTACGTAACGCTCCAGTCCAATAACAGTCGGTGGAGGGACCAAAAAAATGGGCTACCACAGGGAAGTGTCCTAGCGCCGATTCTATACAACATATACACCAACGACCAACCCATACACCAACAAACAAGGCAATTTATTTACGCTGATGATACAGCTGTGGCAGCTCAAGGAAGAACCGTCAATGAAGTCGAAGTGAAACTGACAGATGCCCTGGTAGACTTAGCTCTATACTACGATAAAAACCATCTGAAACCAAATCCCACAAAAACCCAGGTATGTGCTTTCCACCTTAGAAACAAGCATGCCCGAAGGCCGCTGGAGGTGTAATGGCATGGTCAGATGCTGGAACACAACGAGACGCCAAAATACCTTGGCGTCCGTCTGGATAGAACTCTGTCTTACCGATACCACTGTCAGGATGTCAAGAAGAAAGTAATTGCCAGAAATAATATCATCCGCAAGCTAACTAATACAAAATGGGGAGCACAACCACACACTCTCCGCACTTCTGCCTTAGCATTATGTTTTTCGGCCGCGGTGTTTGGAGCACCAGTATGGGCAAACTCTGCTCACGCAAGGAACGTCGACGTGGCTCTAAATGAAACGGTTCGTATAATATCGGGTTGCCTGAAACCGACACCTATCGAAGAGGTATACCCCATAGCTGGGATTGCTCCACCACCTATCAGGAGGAAGGTCACGTCAGAGGTAGAACGAAAAAAGCAGTAGACGGACCGAAGACACCCCTTATATGACCACCAAACTCAGCCAAGCAGACTAAGATCTCGGAAAAGCTTCCTGAAAACATCAAGATCCATCCCCGAAGCGCCACAGACGCGCCGAATACACCTATGGCAAGCCTCAGCTACTACGACACATTTTCCTCCTTCAGAGTAAATGGCTGCTGGACACAATTTACCGTATCCGACTTGGAAAACTTTCGACTTTTAAATATTTAGGCATCACACTATGCAGCTACGGAAAGCTCGAAACAGAAATGGAAGATCAGGTGAATAAAGCAAACAGAGCCGCAGGTTGCCTGAATGAAACAATATGGAGAAATAAAAACATCGGAAAAGAAGTGAAAGGCAGAATTTACAAAACAGTCATCAGACCAATAATGACATACGCGGCAGAAACACGACTTGATACAGAATGGATAAAAAGAATGCTAGAAACAGCAGAGATGAAAACATTGCGAAAAATCGATCGTAAGACGCTGTGGGATATAGCTAGAAGTGCAGATATACGAAGGAGATGCAAGGTGGACAAGATTAATAACTGGGTGAAAAGCAGAAGAGTAGAATGGAACGACCACATAAGCCGAATGACAACAAATAGAGTAGTAAGGACGGCGAGAGACGGTTCCCCAATATAAAGACGATCAGTGGGAAGACCACGAAAAAGATGGAATGACAACTTACTGGAGGCACATTGAAAAACAGACAGAGTAATGTCTATATAAAAAGAAGAAGAAGAAGAAGAAGACTTGGAAAGCGCTAAACAGACTAAGAACCGGCGTTTCACGTTGTGCTAGTAAACTGGGGATACCAGGAGGACGATACCTGAGACTGTGGCGCGGTTCAGACCAGCCGGCATCTACTATCATGCACAGAGATGAGCACAGAAGAAGACTTAATTATAGCAAATGACAGGGCCATCTATGTGGCCAACCATTGGAAATACAGAATTTAAAGTTGTTGGTGTTCTGGACACGGAAAGTAAGTAACAATCTCGTCCTTAACCACGTTAAAATAATTACGTGTATGAATTACATTTAATTATAGTACATACAATTCATTTTATTTACTTTAAAAGTATTAAACTATCCGTTAAAAGTTTTTCATGGTCAAATTACCCATACATAATACAAAACCATCAATTTCCCATTATAAATATCACATTAAACTTAGCTCTAATAAATATGCGTGAAAGCACTAAAGCGTTCAGAATTCCAATAATCCAGTTATATAATTCTGCATAACTTTGTAGATTCTACGAGGATGCTCTAATCGCAATGTAATATCTCCACCAATAGACGTGAAGAAACATTAAGCAACAAAAATAACTTTTCTTTTAGATTCTATCGCTAAAAAGACAAGTGGGAACTAAATATCTGTTTATAGTATGGAGGCAACAATAGTTTTCACAAACTACACTTTAAATTAACATTACCAAACAGCAGCAAGGTCCAAATAAACAACCTAATTAATAATAGTTATTTATGAAACAGTTCGTGAAGTATACTTTTTGCGCAAGCACGCGATGTTTAGAGCACGACCGGAGCGAGTGCTATACATCGCGTAAGTGCGCAAAAAGTACTTCACGCACAGTTTCATACAATATTTTATCTACGATAAAAAAATAAAAATACTGCAACTCCTCGTCACTGGAATACATTTCTATTCTATTTCTATATGAAATAGAATAAGTGTGTCAAAAAACAGTGCAAAAAAGTAAATCCCATTTAAAATACTTCACGCACATTTTAAACCGTTCACGTACTGCTATCTATAATGACAGTTTTCACAAACTAAAAACTTATACATAATATGAGATACAGTAGATAAATGAAATTTTTTACGTTTTTGACTCTTGGTAGAAGAATGTCTCTTTGGATAACACTATTGGGAAACAGGAAAGAACGTGGACCATAACTCGTTGAACTTTATTCTGAAGAATTCTGTGTTTGAACTACCTGGTGTACCCCAAAGCTGAATTGCGTAGACCCAAATGGGTTGTAGTATTGTCTTGTAAAGCGGAATCTTGTTTTCTAATGATAATCAGTTCTATTCTGTAACAAATCGAATAGAAATGGGCAAGTCGAATCGTAATTACCCAAAATCGGAATGTTGGATATCTATCGCGTCGTTTTCGTGTTTGGATTGGCATTCTGTAACTCACATCGTAATCAGTGTAAATCGAAAACGCCAACTACTATTTGACGCGCTCAGAGGTGGTGGCAACCTCACCTTCCACCACCAGATGGCGGTGAAAAGTGAAATTAGTGCCCTGTGACGTTTTGTTACTGGATCTAAGCTTGACATAGACAATAGACACCGTTTCCATATCCTCAATTTTTTCATACCATCACAATAGTTTTGAAATACTAAAAAAGTAAAGTTTTGAAAACGCTTCTATTTAAAAAAAACGAAAACTGGTACACTTATTTATCTTCCAGAGATAAATCAACTACATCAATTACGAATTTCTAGTACCGGTCATAGGCGCCCGTTCTGGGCAGGGTAACGGTTATTTTATCGTATAAGTTTTTTATCTTTAGCTTCTAAGCATTTTTATACTGGATTATTAAATTGTAAGGTATTCTAGTACTAAAAGATACTTTTGATTTAAGTCGGTAGGATGCACCGTTTTCTAGAAAAATCGATTTGAAAATCTTTTGTTTGTTGAATTTGAAAAAAAATTCAAAAAATAACTATTTAGAAAAACGAAAACTGGTACGTTTATTTATCTTCCAGAGATAAATCGATTTCCTTAGTTGCGAAATTCTAATACCGGTCATATGCGTCCGTTTTGGGTAGGTCAACGGATATTTTATTGCATAACTTTTTTGTCTTTAATTTTTAAGCATTTTTGACAATTGATGATTAAATTATGAGGTATTCTAGTACTAAAAGTTACTCTTGCTTTAATGCGGTAAAATACACCATCTTTTTTTGAAAATTTTTTTAAAATTTTTTCAAATTCACTAACCGAAAAATTTTCAAATCGATTTTTCTAAAAAACGGTGCATTCTACCGCCTTAAAGCAAGGGTACCTTTTAGTACTAGAATACCTCACAATTTAATAATCCAGTATAAAAATTGCTTAGAAGTTAAAGACAAAAAAGTTATGCGATAAAACACCAGTTGCTCTACCCAAAACGGGCGCCTATGACCGGTACTAGAAATTTGTAATTAATTGAATCGATTTACTTCTGGAAGATAAATAAAAGTACCAGTTTTCGTTTTTCTAAATAACAGGGTACTGGAGATATATAAGAAAAACTAATTCCAAGACGCCATCTTCAAAGAGATCTAGCTCCCTCAGGAAGCATTTTAGGACTAGGTGAATTGGGTTAAATTGTCTTAAAATTATCCGAAGAATCTCCGGTCTTCATTTGTCGGGAGAGTTTCTGGAAACCCTGTATATTGAACAGATCGAAGTATCTTAAGGAAGAAGGATATGGGAATGAATTTATACCACCAAAATCAAACTAGGAAAAAATTTAAATTTTTTTCTATAATTATTATCCTACAGAAAGTAATTTAAATAGAAACGGAAAAGGTTCAATACACTACAAGAGAATGATCTTCCTAACTCATTTTAGAGTTGAAACAAATCATCCAAAGATCTCTCTAACAAGAATATACTGGTCATTCACTGGAAAATATAACCACCATAAACAGTAATGCCAAAAATGCAAAAAAATAAACTGCAAACAATTATTTTAAAAAGTTTTCTTCTTTTTTCACGTTATGATTTAAGTAGATATATACACCTGCCGTTAAGTGAGCTACCTCACTACAAAGTATGTACACACCACGAGGTAAAAGCTTCATCATCACGATTTCGAGATATCCTTAAGCCACGATTGCCCCCCGATGCCACTCTACTCTTTGGACGCCCTTTCGCGTAGAGCGCTAAAGAACTAAGAAGGTTTACTGAACCTCAAGATCTACGGGGTATCTGAAACTGTCAAGGTCACTGAAATACGTGCTGATGTTCGCTTTTACTTCTTGTCGGATGTAGTGCATACACGAACAAATTGTAGCGACTTATATGTATATCACATATAAAACAAAAATCCACGAGGAAAATCAAGGCTGCCTTTATACCATAAATCACAAAAAATAGTTAAATTCCTTTATAAACGGTATTATTATAAAAAGAATCCCTCAATTGGGCTACATCACAGAAAGTTTTTGGAATATTAATTCCATCATATGTGATTATTACCTGAAATAAGTATCTTCTTCTTTAAGTGCCATCTCCGCGACGGCGCGATTTGATGTACATCCGTACAAAATCTCTGATGTACATTCTCTCAGGTTGCGCAGCCACGATATTCTGTCTCCCTATGCTTCTTTTTCCTTGAATCTTTCCCTGCATAATCAATTGGAGCAAGTTGTATCTCTCTCCACGTGTAATATGTCAGAGACATTCCAATTTTCTTGTTTTGATTGTATTTTGAGACTTCCGGTTCTTTATTCATCTTTCTCAGAACCTCCGCGACGTGTTCTGTCAATGATATATTCAGAATTCTTCTATACACTCACAACTCGAATTATTCCAGTTTTTTCATTGATGCAGCATTCAAGGTCCAAGTTTCCATTCCATAAAACAAAATCGAGAAAACGTATCACCTAGCCAACCTAACTCTTAGCTCCAACTTCAAATCTCTTGTGCAGAGCACTTTTCTCATTTTGTTAAAATTTGCTCTAGCCTTTTATATTCTGATTTTGATTTCCTGTAAGTAATCTCCTGTGAAATAAGTATAACCTATTTAATTAAGACAAACGTGAAGTAAAATTTTGACTAAGGTTTAAAATTGCAAGATGGTTATACACACAGATCAAAGTACATACATGCCTGAACCACCAAGATATTTGGGTAAAAACCGTTTAAATGTTATAAAGGTTTAAATTGTTTACATTATGTTATTAAAATAGATGTGATGTTTAATATATAATGGATTTAACTTCACGCATCACAGGACTCTCCTTACGCGGTTTGCAATGTCCAGAGGATACAATCCCATATAACGGACGTCAACACGCAAACAGATTTAAAGGCATCTTTGAACATTGACAGTCTGTTTTTGAGATTATCCAAAAATACCTTTACATTCAGTTGCCACTTGAAGTCCATTATGTGCGGTTGAATCCTCTGGACATTGCAACCCGCGTGGGGAAGTCCTGTGATGTCTGAAGGTAAATCTAGGAATATTTTAAACATCACATCTATTTTAATAACACAATGTAAACAATTTAAAACTTTATAACATTTAAAGGGTTTTTACCCAAATATCTTGGTGGTTCAGGCATGTACTTTGACCTGTGTGTATACCCATCTTGCAATTTTCAACCTTAGTCAAAATTTTACCTTGTTTTAATGAAATAGGTTATATGTACTTATTTTAGGTAATAAGCACTGATGATGGAATTATTATTCCAAAAACGTTCTGTGACGTAGCCCTTTTTAGGGATTTTTGTAAAAAATGTACCTTTTATAAACGAATTTAATAATTGTTTTTTTACATTAAAATGATACAGAACAATGTAGACTGATGGTACTGTTTCTGAAAGTTTCAAAATAGCCTAACATAAATAGATGCGTGTGTCTTTTGATTGTCAAATACTGTTGGGAAGCAAGCTTCCGGAATGTAATGGCAACTACAGGGCAAGGACGATATGTGGCATGAGCATAGATGAAGACTACGTTCAGCTCTTAATGGAACCAAAATAAAATAAAAAGTTTCTCTGAACTTTCTATAAAATGTATCTTTGAATGTCTGTACTTTCTATATGTTTATAAACATATCCCATATAAAATAAAAATGTATACCATTTTTATTCAGCAATGCGAAGGCAAAACAATCTTACTTTTCACTCAGAATACGGAGCGCAGTCCAGCACTCTGAATCGACGATTTTCGACTCTTATTGGAGTCTCATCGGAGAGACGTAGGCCTGCTGCTGCTGCTCCATACTCTGAGTGACCAACAACGAGAGTTTGTGACTAGCGTGACAACAGTGACTAGCGTCATCTGTAAATTGAAATATAAGATAAAGTTTTCAATCCTAATAGCGAAGTTAATAATATTGAAAAATATTAAAAATATTACTAAAAGATTTTTAAATTGAAAACTTATTGGTCCATTTCCCTGGTGACACCTCCAAGGCTTCTACAATATGCAAGCCAAATGGATGCTACAGTGAAGACAAAAGGGAAGGAATTCTACACTATGCAATTCACAATCCCCGTCTGCAGCTTGGTAAAGTTCCAACGGAAAATGGACCTAGTATCTCTATAGGAGTAATACTAATATAAAAATAAAAATGTATACCATTTTTATTCAGTTGCAACGCGAAGGCAAAACAATCTTACTTTTCACTCAGAATACGTAGCGCAGTCCAGCACTCTGAATCGACGATTTTCGACTCTTATTGAAGTCTCATCGGAGAGACGTAGGCCTGCTGCTGCTGCTCCATACTCTGAGTGACCAACAACGAGAGTTTATCCCCCACATCGCAACTGACGTGAACTTTACCTTACCAAATCCCATCAAGTTTAACTGCATATAAGTATACAGGGTGAGGCAGATAAAGGGCCTATTAGAAATATCTCGAGAACTAAAGGTAAGAAAATCATGAAAATTGGAATATAGGGGTTTTGAGGTGTGAACTATTTAATGAAAATATTTTGGTCTTTTTGCTACTTCCGGTTATACCGGAAGTTGATTGTAACTTCGTTTTTTTAAATGGGACACCCTGTATATTTTTACATTTTTGGATTATCCTCGATTTCTTCTTTCTTAAAATATAAGGTTTTGTAATATTATACATGGTAGGTTAAAAGATAATTACGTTTTCTTATTAATTTCGTAGCAACATTCGCACCCTGTAAGATTGTAGTAGTTTGACATAATAAACTCTATTTATGTTCAAATGATTATTAATATAATCTACTATTGTTAGAAATTATTGGTATAGTTAAATTTTTCATTTTAGTATACAGGGTTGGTCGAAACTCGGAATGAGTATTTTCTGAGTTTTCTTAATTGGAACACCCTGTATTTTAGTATTGTAATGAAATGTTATTTTATGATACTTTTTAATTTCTTAAGCATTCCCTATACCTAACTGCTTTAATTTGTGAGTTATTGGTGATTCAAGCCAAACATTAATTGCAACACAAAATATGTGAAATTGTATTAGGTTGGCCGTGAAAATATTCAATCACAAATAATTTTTTGGAAATAAATACATATTAATCTAGACTGATACTTAAAATTGCCAATAATTGTTGAGATATCAAAATACCAACGAAGTTAAGACTGTTGGTACGATTAACAAGTAAGCACAAATTAAAGCAGTTAGGTATAGGGAATGCTTAAGAAGTAAAAAAGTACCATGAAATTTCATTTCATTACAATACTAAAATATAGTGTGTTCCATTTAAGAAAATTCAGAAAATACTCATTCTGAGTTTCGACCCACCCTGTATACTAAAATTAAAAATTTAGCTATACTAATAATTGTTAACAATAGTAGACTATATAGTAGACTATAATAGTAGACTAATAATAGATTATTAAAAATCATTTGAACATAAATAGAGTTTATTATGTCAAACTACTACAATCCTACATGGTGTGAATATTGCTACGAAATTAATAAAAAAACGTAATTATTTTTTAACCTACCCTGTATAATGTTACAAAACCTTATATTTTAAGAAAGAAGAAATTGAGGAGAATCCAAAAATGTGAAAATATACAGGGTGTCCCATTTAAAAAAACGAAGTTATAAGCAACTTCCGGTATAACCGGAAGTACCAAATAGATGAAAATATTTTCATTAAATAGTTCATACCTCAAAACCCCTGTATTCCAATTTTCAACATTCTCTTAGCTTTAGTTCTCGAGATATTTCTAATAGGCCCTTTATCTGCCTTACCCTGTATAGGCCTGGATTCCGCGTACCAAAAAAAGTTGATTAGTAGCAAGCTGAAAATTTGTTAATGGCTTAACGGTGTCTAGTTGGACAAACTTTGATGTATGCGAACACTGGAATAGGCCAAGTTTTAATTGTGGAACGTGATTTTAATTGTGGAACGTGTCATTCTGACAAGTTTGTGCTTGTGAAAACTAGCAGATTGTCTTTAAGTTTGTTCAATATCAAACTTTATATATTGTAAGAAAAAATGTTTGTCCGACAAATATGTTGAGCATTTTAATAAGCGAGCTCGAATACCGAAGCAATATCCTACATCGCATGTGGCATGCACTGCGAAAAGATACGCACTGGGTGTAACATTTGGTTTTCGGTGAATCTTCGGTGACTTTCGGTGGAATTTCGTTCACCGAAAACCAGATGTGACACTCATTACGTATCTTTCCGCAATGTATGTTATGCGATATTGCTTTGGTTTGCGAGCTCCCTATGTCAAATGACAGGAATTATATTGGTGGTCAATAGCAGTCTGATTTTTGCATGAGAGTTTAATGAAAGGGTAACAAATCAATTGGAAGTTCTGTCCGACAAAATACATGGGAGTCTTCGTAGTCTGACGTTCGAAACCTGTGACCTGCTCCACAATTAAAACTTCCCCTGGTCCAGTGTTCCCGTACATCAAAGTCTGTCCGACTAGACACCGTTAAGCTGTCAACAAATTTTCAGCTTGCTATTAATGAACTTTTTTTTGGTATGCGGGATCCAGGCCTAATAGTATTATTAAATTAAATTAGAGTAATCCCTACACATATACAGGGTGTTTCATTGGGAAACGGAAATGCTTTAATGGTGAATAGAGGTCACCGAGCCGGTTCTAGATATAGTACATTTTTTGCCCTACCGACTTTTATAACCGAGCTACAGGGTGTTTTATCGATTTTGCCCATTTCTTTCCTAAGCCATAACTTTAGAACCACCCTGTATATTTTTTTGATATTTGGTACACATATGTCTCATTCAAAACCCAAACGACCGACATACTAACCATAAGAAAAATCCAGGTCCGGATTAACAAAAAATTATAAAGTAATTGTGACCTTAAAACAACACCCTGTATATTGAAATTTTGAAAATCTATTTGCATATTTAAAAAGAGCACAAAAAAGTAAGTTTAATGGTTCGCTTCAATTTTTCGGCCAGACAATTTTATGACTTTCATTTTGAAATTATATTTAATTTTTTAAGAACTTTGACATTAAAAAGCAGATATTATAAACTTTTAGTTATAAATTATTTAAGTTAATGAATAAATACTAATTTTAAAAATAATCAGTACATATTTACCACATTGGAACGATCCAATTACTAATAACAAGAAAAATCCAGGTCCGGATTAAGAAAAAAATATAAAGTAATTGTGACCTTGAAACAACACCCTGTATATTGAAATTTTGAAAATTTGTTTGTGTATTTTAAAAGATCATAAAAAACTGCGTTAAAAGGTGCATTTCAAATTTTTGCGCAGATAATTTAATTACGGCAATTTTGAAATCATATTGATTAATTCTGTCAAGGTCACAAGAAGCTACCAGAAAAATAAAGAACAATCCCAATGTGCTTAGAAAATCGATTCGAAATATTTTAAAACGAGCAAGGAAATGCATCGAACAAAATGGCGGACATTTTGAGCAACTGTTATAGTTCAAATATTTTTAATTTATGTTAAATTGTTGAATTGTAACGAATTTTTGTTTTATTAGATATAGCAGTTTTTTTTATTCTTTACTAAATCATTAAAATATCCCAATTCTCGCAATTCTAATTTTTTAATGATGTGCATATAGCTACAAATCCAGAGAATCTATGAAGCCAGCGTAGTAAATAAGAATTAGGTATTTTTAAAATAAGTATTGATTCATTAACATTAAATTATTATTAAAAGTTAATAATACCTGGTGTTTAATCTCAGAGTTCTTTAAAATTTCAATATAATTTCAAAATTGATGTAATTAAATCAACGGCGAAAAAATTAAAATAAGCCTTTAATCACAGTTTTTCATGCTCTTTTAAAATACACAAACAAATTTTCAAAATTTCAATATACAGGGTGTTGTTTCAAGGTCATAATTACTTTATATTTTTTTCTTAATCCGGACCTGGATTTTTCTTGTCGTTAGTAATTGGGTCGTTCCAATGTGGTAAATATGTAATGATTATTTTTAAAATTAGTATTTATTCATTAACTTTAATAATTTATAACTAAAAGTTAATAATATCTGCTTTTTAATGTCAAAATTCTTAAAAAATTCAATATAATTTCAAAATGAAAGTCATAAAATTGTCTGGCCGAAAAATTGAAGCGAACCATTAAACTTACTTTTTTGTGCTCTTTTTAAATATGCAAACAGATTTTCAAAATTTCAATATACAGGGTGTTGTTTTAAGGTCACAATTACTTTATAAGTTTTTGTTAATCCAGACCTGGATTTTTTTTATGGTTAGTATGTCGGTCGTTTGGATTTTGAATGAGACATATGTGTACCAAATATCAAAAAAATATACAGGGTGGTTCTAAAGTTATGGCTTAGGAAAGAAATGGGCAAAATTGATAAAACACCCTTTAACTCGGTTATAAAAGTCGGTAGGGCAAAAAATGTACTATATCTAGAACCGGCTCGGTGACCTCTATTCACCATTAAAGTATTTCCGTTTCCCAATGAAACACCCTGTATAATACCTGTCTATGGAGTAATCTATACATTTTTCAACCTGACAAAACATAATATCTTGTCCTAATAAATGCAGAAAATTTAAAGGTTAGATTACTCTATAAATAAGTTACAATAAATAAAAAAAATAGTAAAGTACGTAGTTCAGTCAGGGTAAAGTATTCAAAAACTAATAAAGTAAAGTATGATCAACAATCAACATTACTAACGATAGAATATCGTGAAAAATATTCTGAGTACATAATTTAGCAATGTAGAAGTTAATTATCATTAACAATAAATAACTAACGTCTCGCTAATGTGAATATTTTTTAATAAGTTCTGTCATTTATTATTGACTATAATCATTAGAGCTGTACAAAAATAACTTTTTACTGGTTTCCTATATTCATTTGACATTTTTATTTAAATCGATTTATGCATACCTAATTACTTTCTACATGTATGTATAATTTTCTAACCTGGAATAGCGATTTTTTTTTATATAGCTTAAATGCCTCGACAACTAAGGCCATTACAGTTGATTTCGCAATAAGATTATAGTGTAATATGTACTGGGTGTGTTGAGTAAATATCTTGTTACTTAGTAAAGTCGACTTCATTGTCTTTACAAAGACACCCCTATTAAATTCGAACTCGAACGTCTGCAGTCCCTCCAGTGAGATCCGATCCCACAAGGATATAAATTATTTTCATTTATTAATTGTTAATAAAGACAATATTCTACCCAGCTGGGATTCGAACTCACAACCCTTGGATCTTACCACTGAGACACAGAGGGGCAATATCGATTTAAAATATTTAAATCCGGTGAAAACTGTAAAAAGTCATATAAGGTTATCAAGAATGAGTATTTTTTCCTTAATAAGGGCTTAAATATTTTAGAAATGATTAAAATTTTCAAACCACATAAAATTTCTCATTGCCAATTATTTCTTCTTCTTTGTGTGCCATGCCTGTTTTCAAGCATTGGCTATTAACAATTAAAACTTCCCCTGGTCCAGTGTTCCCGTACATCAAAGTCTGTCCGACTAGACACCGTTAAGCTGTCAACAAATTTTCAGCTTGCTATTAATGAACTTTTTTTTGGTATGCGGGATCCAGGCCTAATAGTATTATTAAATTAAATTAGAGTAATCCCTACACATATACAGGGTGTTTCATTGGGAAACGGAAATGCTTTAATGGTGAATAGAGGTCACCGAGCCGGTTCTAGATATAGTACATTTTTTGCCCTACCGACTTTTATAACCGAGCTACAGGGTGTTTTATCGATTTTGCCCATTTCTTTCCTAAGCCATAACTTTAGAACCACCCTGTATATTTTTTTGATATTTGGTACACATATGTCTCATTCAAAACCCAAACGACCGACATACTAACCATAAGAAAAATCCAGGTCCGGATTAACAAAAAATTATAAAGTAATTGTGACCTTAAAACAACACCCTGTATATTGAAATTTTGAAAATCTATTTGCATATTTAAAAAGAGCACAAAAAAGTAAGTTTAATGGTTCGCTTCAATTTTTCGGCCAGACAATTTTATGACTTTCATTTTGAAATTATATTTAATTTTTTAAGAACTTTGACATTAAAAAGCAGATATTATAAACTTTTAGTTATAAATTATTTAAGTTAATGAATAAATACTAATTTTAAAAATAATCAGTACATATTTACCACATTGGAACGATCCAATTACTAATAACAAGAAAAATCCAGGTCCGGATTAAGAAAAAAATATAAAGTAATTGTGACCTTGAAACAACACCCTGTATATTGAAATTTTGAAAATTTGTTTGTGTATTTTAAAAGATCATAAAAAACTGCGTTAAAAGGTGCATTTCAAATTTTTGCGCAGATAATTTAATTACGGCAATTTTGAAATCATATTGATTAATTCTGTCAAGGTCACAAGAAGCTACCAGAAAAATAAAGAACAATCCCAATGTGCTTAGAAAATCGATTCGAAATATTTTAAAACGAGCAAGGAAATGCATCGAACAAAATGGCGGACATTTTGAGCAACTGTTATAGTTCAAATATTTTTAATTTATGTTAAATTGTTGAATTGTAACGAATTTTTGTTTTATTAGATATAGCAGTTTTTTTTATTCTTTACTAAATCATTAAAATATCCCAATTCTCGCAATTCTAATTTTTTAATGATGTGCATATAGCTACAAATCCAGAGAATCTATGAAGCCAGCGTAGTAAATAAGAATTAGGTATTTTTAAAATAAGTATTGATTCATTAACATTAAATTATTATTAAAAGTTAATAATACCTGGTGTTTAATCTCAGAGTTCTTTAAAATTTCAATATAATTTCAAAATTGATGTAATTAAATCAACGGCGAAAAAATTAAAATAAGCCTTTAATCACAGTTTTTCATGCTCTTTTAAAATACACAAACAAATTTTCAAAATTTCAATATACAGGGTGTTGTTTCAAGGTCATAATTACTTTATATTTTTTTCTTAATCCGGACCTGGATTTTTCTTGTCGTTAGTAATTGGGTCGTTCCAATGTGGTAAATATGTAATGATTATTTTTAAAATTAGTATTTATTCATTAACTTTAATAATTTATAACTAAAAGTTAATAATATCTGCTTTTTAATGTCAAAATTCTTAAAAAATTCAATATAATTTCAAAATGAAAGTCATAAAATTGTCTGGCCGAAAAATTGAAGCGAACCATTAAACTTACTTTTTTGTGCTCTTTTTAAATATGCAAACAGATTTTCAAAATTTCAATATACA
The DNA here is from genome assembly GCF_917563875.1 of Diabrotica virgifera virgifera. Classification (NCBI taxonomy): domain Eukaryota; kingdom Metazoa; phylum Arthropoda; class Insecta; order Coleoptera; family Chrysomelidae; genus Diabrotica; species Diabrotica virgifera. The sequence goes on along the minus strand of NC_065449.1, from coordinate 178,554,437 downwards.
GGGTGTTGTTTTAAGGTCACAATTACTTTATAAGTTTTTGTTAATCCAGACCTGGATTTTTTTTATGGTTAGTATGTCGGTCGTTTGGATTTTGAATGAGACATATGTGTACCAAATATCAAAAAAATATACAGGGTGGTTCTAAAGTTATGGCTTAGGAAAGAAATGGGCAAAATTGATAAAACACCCTTTAACTCGGTTATAAAAGTCGGTAGGGCAAAAAATGTACTATATCTAGAACCGGCTCGGTGACCTCTATTCACCATTAAAGTATTTCCGTTTCCCAATGAAACACCCTGTATAATACCTGTCTATGGAGTAATCTATACATTTTTCAACCTGACAAAACATAATATCTTGTCCTAATAAATGCAGAAAATTTAAAGGTTAGATTACTCTATAAATAAGTTACAATAAATAAAAAAAATAGTAAAGTACGTAGTTCAGTCAGGGTAAAGTATTCAAAAACTAATAAAGTAAAGTATGATCAACAATCAACATTACTAACGATAGAATATCGTGAAAAATATTCTGAGTACATAATTTAGCAATGTAGAAGTTAATTATCATTAACAATAAATAACTAACGTCTCGCTAATGTGAATATTTTTTAATAAGTTCTGTCATTTATTATTGACTATAATCATTAGAGCTGTACAAAAATAACTTTTTACTGGTTTCCTATATTCATTTGACATTTTTATTTAAATCGATTTATGCATACCTAATTACTTTCTACATGTATGTATAATTTTCTAACCTGGAATAGCGATTTTTTTTTATATAGCTTAAATGCCTCGACAACTAAGGCCATTACAGTTGATTTCGCAATAAGATTATAGTGTAATATGTACTGGGTGTGTTGAGTAAATATCTTGTTACTTAGTAAAGTCGACTTCATTGTCTTTACAAAGACACCCCTATTAAATTCGAACTCGAACGTCTGCAGTCCCTCCAGTGAGATCCGATCCCACAAGGATATAAATTATTTTCATTTATTAATTGTTAATAAAGACAATATTCTACCCAGCTGGGATTCGAACTCACAACCCTTGGATCTTACCACTGAGACACAGAGGGGCAATATCGATTTAAAATATTTAAATCCGGTGAAAACTGTAAAAAGTCATATAAGGTTATCAAGAATGAGTATTTTTTCCTTAATAAGGGCTTAAATATTTTAGAAATGATTAAAATTTTCAAACCACATAAAATTTCTCATTGCCAATTATTTCTTCTTCTTTGTGTGCCATGCCTGTTTTCAAGCATTGGCTATTAACAAGCTGATGGAATGCTTCTCAGTCGGTAGCTACATGAAACAATATCTCAACCATTAGACCTGTCCAAAGTGTCCATAGTCTAATTTTATGCAGCCAGGTGAGCTGTTTTTTCCTACCCAGCGTTTGCCTTCCATTTTCCCCTGAATGATCAACTGAAGTAGGCACTCTAGGCTCAATGCACACTTGCGTGTTTTCAAGTTGCGTGCACGCTGCTTGTTTTCCAGCCAAGTTTCCCGCCAATACACATTTGAGCGGTTTCTCGGGGCCAATAAACGCCAGAAATAAACAGCTCTGTATCCACGTTGAAATCGATCGCTCGGTCAACGTGTACTGAATGCTTGCCCATCAGAGACTTCCAAACCGCCTGACTTGTTTTCAAGCGGCGTGTACGTGGTGGTGTAGCAGAAACTGGCGTGCTCCTCGGTGCACGCAAAAGTCACTTGCAAGCGGCGCGGGCGTGCACGCCGCGGCTTAGCTTGAGTGTGCAGTGAATAAATTCAACTCATGTACTGCTGAACCGTCAGCGATCGCATGTAGCTTGCTCGCAGCGTGAACGCAGCTTGAAAACACACAAATGTGCATCGAGACTAAGGCGTTCACATTGGACATAATTGTTTTTCAATTAATAAAAAATAGGAGTGATCAACTACGATAATTTATAAATTTTTGACGTCCGTGAGCAGGATAAAAATAGATTTTACCCCATGTGATACAATGTAACGTTTCAGCAACAAAGAAGAGGTGGCAAATTATGACATTTCATGCCAGTCACGGGAAAAAAATTATGTTGAACATTTGGAAAACATTTGACGATATAAATATTTTAAGACTATTCAAACAAGACGGGAATTACAGACTAGTCAAAACAGCTTGTTTGGATTATTTCTACAGTATAAAGAATTTATGGTAACCGAACATTGTTAAATAACAATTTAAAATTTACACATTTTAAATAATTAATCAGTCAATATTTGAAATAACCGTGGCAACTCTGTAATTTAAGCACCGAATGAATTATTAGGGCCGGCGTAGCTCAGGCGGTAGTGTGCTTGACTCGAGTGCTGGTAGGCCGGGGTTCAAATCCTAGCACCGGCAAGCACAACTAAACATTTTTAAAAATGTCTACAGGCCCCAGGTCGACTCAGTCTGAATAAAATGAGTATTACATTGGGTAAAACCAGGGGTAATAATAGGCGGTTGAAGCGTAGCACTGGCCCTGTTACCTTCTTTGTATACCGTAGTCCCTAGATATAGCAGACTACCCTGCTATAAGATATAGCAGACTACCCTGCTATAATTCCAAAGCTAGAAAGGGGTAAAAAACGGGAGATTATTATACCGGGTGTCCACTTATATTTTCCCCCATTTTAACTGCCTATAACTTCTAAACGGCTCAAGATAGAAATATGCGGTTTTCGCTGAAATATTTTATTTTAGTAAAAGTTTTGTCTGAATTGATTGAATTTTTTATATCGCTTTCAAATACGAAAAAAATGGCGGATTTTTGAAAAAAACGTTGTTGACTTTTTTTTAATGGAGCACCCAATATATTTTTTATAAATTGAAAGAATGGTCATTTACCTATCCAGCAATATAAACATTTTCAAAATCGGTTGTCAAATCACTGAGTAATTAATTTTTAAAATGAGAGGTGCAGCGTGGATATCACATACCTAAATAACATAACTAAGCAAAATGATATTGTAGCGGTTATTTACTGTAATAACTTATAATTACAGAGAAACAAGCGGTTCGTATTTATATACGATTTTATTTATATAACAGTACAGACGAATTTATTTTTTACAGACTTTACTTTACAACTTTTAGCTTAAAACTAATCTCTAATAACAGCGCGCTCCGCTTAAATAGCCAATAGGTCCTGTTCTCGAAATGTCTACATATCCCTCGGCCTAATGAATATTCTGGAGATCTTCACTCACAGCGCCGTCGCTTCTGTGACGTCACGGCTACTGTTATTCCGACGGTTGGAATTCTCCCAAGCCGGGGACTGTTTATTGCGCCGATTCGAAACTCTTTCGTTACACTGCTCCCCTCTTAAGATCTGAGCGTCCCGATCAGCAACTCTAGATGAAGGCTCAGGATGGCGGAATCTACACGACTCTCCAGCTTTGCATACACCCTTCAAGAAGAAATAACAGTCTACTGTCTTTGAAGGATCCGACATCTTCGGGTTCATGCAACACACAGTAATTCGTACGCCAGTTTCTCTGAAGACCACCTCAAGCATGCTTCTCACAATCTTCCAATCCAGATTTTCTACTGCATGGCCTATTTTTGGTAAAGCCAAATCTTTGATGTCATAATTACACACGATTTTCTTCAAATTAGTTAGAGCACGCCATATGTTCTCGTAGCTTGGCGTGTCCGTATAAGACTTCCTGGTCACCATATACAGCAAAGATCGAGGACCATCTTCCAATCGCAGTACTCTTCCAATTTTAGGTTGTTGATTTCTTAACTCGTCCAGGCGGCCGAACTTTCTATTGAATACGGACGAGATTCCTTTGGTCATCTCGAGGTCTTGGGCAACACAGTGGGCTAGAGAGACGTTTTCTGGAACACCAAACAGATCTTGCTGAACTTCTGTGGTCACGCCGAATCTAGCACTCTTTCTCGCTGCGTAATTTGACATAAATTGATTAAAACTTGGCTGTGCGGCGTCTTTCATCTCCTGTTGGAGGACTCGGGCTTCTTCTGTTTCATTTGAGCCAGCATATGGTGCAAGACGATTTATGTGAATAACTTTTGGTTTACCGTTTGGCAACTTCTTAATTCTGTATATTACGTCATTTATTTTCTTCTTAACTTCATACGGACCTTCCCATTGTCTTTGCAGTTTAGGACACAAGCCGCGACGACGTTGTGGATTATAAAGCCAGACAAGATCACCTACTTCGAAGCTTTCATTCTTGCATCGAGAATCATATTGATCTTTCATTCTGTCACTGGCTATCTGGATGTGTTGTCGGGCAAGTTCATGAATGTTGTTCATTCGTAACTTCAGGCGGTCGACGTATTCTTCGCCTGCAACATGTTCCTCAGAAGGTCTGCGGCCAAACTCTAGGTCGCAGGGCAAACGAACTTCACGACCCAACATCAGGCAGGTTGGTGTTTGACCTGTAGTTTCATTTACGGCCGAGCGGTAGGCCATCAGGAATAAATGAATGTGTTGGTCCCAATCTCGCTGATGTTCAGATACAACTTTGGACAAGTGTTTACCCATCGTTTGGTTCATCCTCTCGACCATCCCATCTGATTGAGGATGCAGGGGTGTTGTTCTGGTCTTATTGGCACCAATCAATTTACAAACGTTTTGGAAAAGAGCTGACTCAAAGTTTCGCCCTTGGTCGGAGTGGATCTCCAAGGGAACACCAAATCGGCTGAAGAATTCTTTAACAAGTACCTCTGCAACGGTAGCAGCTTCTTGATTTGGTAATGCATAGGCCTCGGTCCATTTCGTAAAATAATCCATGGCTACCAGGATGTATTTATTTCCAGCATCAGTTTCTGGAAATGGACCTGCAATGTCGATTGCTACTCTTTCCATAGGACTGCCAACATTATACTGTCTCATGGGTGCTCTCTTTTTACCAACTGGACCATTACCGGATGCACACAGTTCACATTTCCGGCACCATCTTCTTACATCATCTTTACAGTTCACCCAATAGAACCGTTCTCGAACCTTTTGCAGAGTCTTCGTAATACCAAAGTGTCCACCTGATGTACCGTCATGCAACTGACGCAATACTTCTGACACTTTACTTTTAGGTACAATCAACTGAAGCTTAGATTCTGTACCATCATCGTCCTCAAAGGTTCTGTACAGAAGATCATCTTTTAGTACCAGGCAATTCCATTGGCTCCAGTAGGCCTTGACTTCTGGACTACATGCACTAATGTTCTGCCAACTAGGTATCTCACCTTGCCGCATCCAATCCAATACTCTTTTTATACATGGATCATCTTCTTGAGCGTGTTGTAACTGTTGGGGCTGCCATTGTTCATTAACTACGGTAGTTCGTCTCACAGGGCAACGCTGTTCCTCTACTTTAAGCCGGTGATTACAACTTTCATCGCATGGCCGTATCGAGGAAGCATCTGTATTAGAACGAACTCTTCCAGCCCTCTTCACGCGTCTCTTCGGCATCGTGTCACGAATCACCCTCCGTACCATTTCCACCAAACGTTCATCTTTTCTCTTATCGCCTTTTTCCACGGCTATTACTCGATTGTTTCGTGAAGCTTGGCTAGCTGCTTCGTGTTCCAAGGCAATAGCAAGTGCTTCACCTAAAACTTTCGGTCTTGCTAGTCGTAAGGCTTTCTGTAGTTCACTCTCTTTCAACCCATTGATGAAGGTATCTACGGCAATTTCTTCTAAAATACTGTCTGGCGCCTCCGGATAAGCCAACCGCACCACACGAGCAACATCTGCTTCAAATTCTTGCAGATTCTCACTTGCTCGTTGACTTCTACTTCGCAGTTGTGCTTTGTATACTTGTTGTAGATGAGCATCTCCATAGCGTTTTTCTAGACGAGTGAACAAGGTCTGGTAACATTTTTCTTGACCCTTGGGAATTGACCTTAAGATATCTGCAGCATCACCTCGTAAAGCAGCAGTCAATGAAACAGCCTTTTCTTGTTCGGTCCAATGATTGGCGGTCGCAATAGCTTCAAATTGTCTAAGATATATGGACCAAGAGGACTTTCCATCGAATGGTGGTAATTTGAATCTCATATTATGCGACGTTTCGTCTCTCGGTAGTTCATCTTTCACCACAGGATCTAACGCTGCTGCATTAACTGATGGTTGTACTTTTGTATCGGTTATCATGCTCTCTAGTTGTTTGATCTTTTCTTCTACGGTCTCTACACTTTTCTGCATCTTATCGAATGTTCTAGAAACTTCTTCAAATTTCTCGTCGTTCTGTCTACAAACTTCTTCAAGTTTTTCGTTGTTTTGTCTACAGACCTCTTTAAAAGTTTCATCAATCTTTTGAGAAACACTTTCGAATCTTTTAGCAACATTTTCGAATTTATCGTCGCTTTTTCTAGAAGTTTCATCGATCGTTTCAGAAACAGTTTTTAATTTGGATAAGATTACTTGTTCTGCTGACTGGAAGTGGAACGTCTCTGGGTCATCTCCGTTCTTCGTGAGGACATCCTTGAGTCGTGCTTGTAGGACTATCTTACACCCACTGCTGTCTAATTCGTACTCTTCTAATTGTTCACGGAGCTGTTTTATGGTCAGTTCTTGTAGCAACATCTTTGGTCGGCACACACGTACTTTTCAAAATGTCTTTCCGAATACCGAACAATTAACGCACTCCGATTATTCTCGACGAATAAAGTTCAAAAGTCTTTTTTTTTTTCACTTTTCATTTATTTACACTCCACACCGTTAACACCACTGTAGCGGTTATTTACTGTAATAACTTATAATTACAGAGAAACAAGCGGTTCGTATTTATATACGATTTTATTTATATAACAGTACAGACGAATTTATTTTTTACAGACTTTACTTTACAACTTTTAGCTTAAAACTAAACTCTAATAACAGCGCGCTCCGCTTAAATAGCCAATAGGTCCTGTTCTCGAAATGTCTACATATCCCTCGGCCTAATGAATATTCTGGAGATCTTCACTCACAGCGCCGTCGCTTCTGTGACGTCACGGCTACTGTTATTCCGACGGTTGGAATTCTCCCAAGCCGGGGACTGTTTATTGCGCCGATTCGAAACTCTTTCGTTACAATATTATGTTAAGTGATTTCCACATTGCATCTCTCATTTTAAAAATTAATTGCTCAGTCATTTCACAACCGATTTTAAAAAAATTTATATCGCTGGATAGGTAAATGACCGTTTTTTCAAGTTACAAAAAAATATACTGGGTATCTTAATAAAAAAAGTCAACAACGTTTTTTTTCAAAAATCCGCCATTTTTACTTAAAAGCGATATAGAAAATAGACATTTACCTAAAAACTTGAGAAAACGGTCATTTACCTAACCAGCGATATAAAAAATTTTAAAATCGGTTGTCAAATGACTTCAAAATTAATTTTTAAAATGAGATATGCAATGTGAAAATCACATAACATAATATCAATTTGCTTAGTTACTTATGTTATTTAGGTGTGATATCCACCTTGCACCTCTCATTTTAAAAATTAATTACTCAGTGATTTGACAACCGATTTTGAACAACTTTATATCGCTGGATAGGTGAATGACCTTTCTTTCAACTTACAAAAAAATATACTGGGTGTTCCATTAAAAATAGTCAACAACGTTTTTTTCAAAAATCCGCCATTTTTTTTTCGTATTAGAAAGAGATATAAAAAATTCAATCCATTCAGACAAAACTTTTACTAAAATAAAACATTTCAGCGAAAACCGCATATTTCTATCTTTAGCCGTTTAGAAGTTATAGGCAGTTAAAATGGAGGAAAATATAAGTGGACACCCGGTATAATATATGAATGATTCTGCATCCCATCACCGATTTGCGCGCAGCTCACGTCTATTCCTATAACGGTCACCGTGTACACCAAGATATCGTCGTCCTAATCTGTAACCTGCGTAACTCCGTAATTTTCTGAAATTGAGTTATTACTGCCATCTGTTTGAAAATGTCCCTACTTATCGTTTAAAAAAGGATGTACGTGCATATTTTTACCAGATGAGTAAATAGCGACCTCTTCGTATACACCGTCTCTCCTTTGCCGCCAAATTTAGTACGAAAAATACGTAACTCCCTAGTTTGTCGTACCACACGACTGACCTATCACAGTTTAGAAAGTGATATTTTCAAGAAAAAGTTGGTTGGTAAGTATGGAAATATTAAATACTCATTAAAGAATATACAAATGTTAGCGATATGTAATGTGTATCTATAAAATATTCGGCTTTACCATCCTATCTTTTGAAATGGGAGATACGTAGTTTTCGCATTAGTCATGTTTAGAGATAGTTTTTTGTGTCTTCTGTAAAATTTGGATAAATGGAGTTACGCAGTTTACAGATTCGATCGACGATATTTTAGTTGAACTAGCAGGTCCATTTAAATGTTAGGCTCGATGCACATTTACGTGTTTTCTGCTTCGTTCCCGCTGCGGGCGATCGCTGGTGGTTTAGCCCTACATGAGTTGAATTTATTCACTGCACACTCGAGCTGACCCGCAGCGTTCACGCGAATGTGCAGTGAATAACATCAACTCATGTACTGCTTAACCGCCTGCGATCGCCCGCAGCGGGCACGCAGCAGAAAACACGTAAATGTGCATCGAGCCTTACACAGCAACGTTAGCGGTTTTGTTTTCTGGCCAGGGTCTGAACCATCGACCACTATATCAATCATAGTGAAATTAATGCGATTTATCCCCATGGTCCCCTATCTGATCGACCATCAAGGTTAAATCCTTCTTCTTCTTCTTCTTCCTTCTTGTATGTAGGCTTCAAAGCCTGTTTCTTCTTTAATATTAGCCTCCTAAATTATTTAGTTATCGCACCATCTTTTTCTTGGTCTGCCAATACTTCTTCGTCCATTTGGTGACTTATCTCGTGCTATTTTTACTATTCTATCCTCTGCCATTCTACTAATGTATTCGTTCCACTCCTGTTTCCGTTTTGTCACCCATCCATTTATGTCTTCTACATTGCATGATCTTCTTATGTTCTCTCTTCTCTCCCTATCCAACAGACTCTTCCCTCATATTCGTCTGAGTATTTTCATCTCTGTTGTTTCTAGTAGTCGTCTCGTTTTAAATGTGTCAGGTCTTGTCTCCGCCGTGTATGTCAATATAGGTCTAATTGCTGCTTTATAGATTTTTGCTTTTGTGTCTTGTCTTAGGTGTTTGTTCTTCCAGATTGTGTCATTAAGGGATCCCGCCGCTTTACTTGCTTTTAAGCTTTGTTGTCGTACTTCCTCTTCAAAATCTCCGTAACTGGTTATATCTATTCCCAGATATCTAAACCTTGCTTCCTGCTTTATTATTTTCCCATCAATTTCGATTTTACATCGTAGTGCGTATCTAGATGTTGTCATACATTTGTTTTTTTCTGCTGATATTATCATATTGTATTTCTTGGCTGTTGTATTGAAGTGTGTTAATCTTTGGAGATCGTCTTCTGTCTCGGCGATTATCGCGGCGTCGCGTCGCGCGTCGTCTGCATAACATAATATTTGGATTTCTTTTTTCCCCATTCTGTAACCATGACCTTTACGTACTGCTTCTATTATTTCGTCCATTATTATAATATTAAAGAGCGGTGGGCTTAATGAGTCACCTTGTCTGACTCAGCTTTGTACTGGTATAAACTGCGTTAGTTTTCCATTTATCTTTGCCTGTATTCGATTATGAAAATATAATTATGTTTTCGATGGTTTGTATAATATTGATTGGTATGTTTCTTCTATACAATAAATGTAAGACGTACGTCTTCGACTTGAATGAGATCGAAAGCCTTTGTCAGGTCTATAAAACTTAGATATGCTGGTTTATTGTACTCAATGGCCTTTTCTGTGGTTTGTTTCAGCACAAATACGGCGTCTACGCAGGATCTTCCGGATCTGAATCCTTGTTGTTCATCTGATCAAGTTGTTAGTTTATTGATTTTGTTGGTTAGGACTTTTGTGGTTAGCTTATGTGCGGTGTTCAATAGATTTATACCTCTATAATTGTTGGGTTCTTCTTTGTCTTCTTTCTTGAACATTGGTATCATTATGCTGTTTCTCCATATGTCTGGTATCTTGCAGTTCAATATTAGTTTTTGTATAAGTTTTGTCATCTCGAAGGTTATACTTTCTCCTCCGTATTTTAGAAGCTCGTTGGTTATTCCGTCTGGTCCTGGTGACTTTGTGGTTTTGAGTGAATTTATGGCTATCTCTACTTCCTGAAAACTTATTTCTACTTCGTGTCTTAATTCAGGTAGGTTATTGTTTTGATTATTATTTTCCTTTCCTTTAAACAGTTCCGTAAGTATCTTTCCCATTCTTTTGCTGGTATGTTATTGTATTCCTTCAATTTCTTTCCGTTGGTTTCTTATAAATCTCCATATTTGTTTTTGTGTTCCGTAGAAGTCGCTTCCATCCTTTTTGTAAACTGTTCCCAGTGTTCATTTTTTGTTCTTCTTACCAATAGCTTTGTTAGCAAGGTTAAATCTACTACATTAAAATAGAATAGAATAATAAATACATATGCTATAAGTATTAGTTGATTATTTTTAGTCTGGTATTGACTGTAATGTATTTGATACGAAATCGAGACATAAATAAAAACCCGCTAGTAAATTTCTGCTACATATTCACCCAATAAACGCGTCGTCACTTCTCGCAAATCTTTCCGTGCTACCCATTTATAAACAGCTAAATAATCCGAACGATTCTTTTGCATCTCTAATTAAAGAACTTCATAATAATCGCGCGTATCTCACTCCGTGGCCAATTTGCTCCAGCTCGTCTCGCTTCATAAAATACAAAAACATAAACAACCAACGCAACGGTAGCATTCGCCAAAGTAAACTATCATTAAATATTGCGGTATTTTCACCTTTCTTTGCATTATATACAAGCGCTTTTGGCGAATAAGGAGCTGGCGTTCAGCCAGAATTCATTTAATAAATAGTTTTGGGATGATTCGAGCAACGGTTAATTAAATTATAGTGAAACCAGTCTACAAAAACGTTAATTGGTTAGGTCCATGATTTAACTGTGTAAATATCTACTTATATTTAGATCTGATTTACATTCAAAGTATATTATTTGTGGTCTTAATGGAGATGGAGAATAAATTTGAAAACAGAAAAAATCATTAAATTATGTCTTTTGTCTATTTAAGACCATGTTCCTCTGCAAAATTTATTTTATTTCGTGAATACTTCTTGGGGTAAGTTGATTTCTTAACATTTAATATGTAACCAAACAGTGTCTTTTTTTATTATTTCATTCATAGGAGATTCTGACCAATAGAAAGCTACAGAAATAAAAATTACAGGGATTATTTTTTAATGATTTTAACTTCCAATCGTATAGTAAGATTTTTGATCACGTGTTTAATTCTGTCCAATCAGATTATTATTTCATCGGTAATTTTCTACTGTAGAAAATTACAATGAGAATTTTTTTAAGTAGATTTTGTCTGTTTAATTGCAACCAGTTTCCTAGTTTTGACAACTGTCACATTTAAGAAAATATCGATAATATACTTTTAGTTCTGCATCTAACGTCAAATTGTCATGTGGAGAACACAAATAGGCAAATTTAAGCGCTCGATTTACTTCGGTAAGATTATTTCATGAATAAAACTGTATTTATAAAAAAATTAACTAATATTCTATTAATATCTTCATCTATATATTTGCTAAACTGTCCTTTCACTTTGACAAGTTGAAAAATGTGTGTCACATTAATTGGGATCAATGTCACTGACTGTATTTATATTGAATTTTATATGTAAGTATTAAAAAATAATCTTACGAATACCACAAGACAGTAAGAATAAATAAGAAAATAATGCTTCATTTTTTCTCAAATTTGTTGTCATATTGCCAGACAACAAATTTTCGAAAAACTGTCGCATTATTGTCAATTTATTCTCACTCTCTTGTGATATTATACCCGGAAATTTTTGATAATATCCCGTCGTCAAGCATTAAGTCAGATGCCCTTCGTTACTACGCAAAAATGAACATTCAGTGACATTAATAACAATTAATGTTTTACAACCTGTCACGGAGAACACCAAGAAAGAGGTTTAGCAAATATTCAGGTGAAGATATCAATAAAATATTAGTTAAAATGATTTAAAAAGACAGTTTTATTCATGAAATAATCTCAGCGAATTACACTCGATCTCTAAAATTATTATCGACTTGTTGCCCTCGTGTCACTTCGACATAATTTCACTCCCCTTCGGGTCCTGAAATTAAAACTGCCAAAGTGTCACTCGCGAAACAAATCGATAATTTTAGAGCTCTCGTGCAATTACTACTGATTATTTCATTCATAGGAGATTCTGACCAATAGAAAGCTACAGAAATAAAAATTAAACTGATAACTTTTGATAATATCCCGTCTTCAAGTATATTACGTCAGATGCCCTTCGTCGCTACGAAAAAATACATTCGGTGACATTAATGACAATTAATGTTTTAAAAATTATAAAAGTGATGACTTTCAACCGTCAAATATTTATAACAAGTGTGCTTAATTGTACTAATTTGTACTTACATAAATAAATTGCAATAAAATTTTGGTTTCGAACAGTTTTATTCATGAAATAATCACAGCAAATTGCACTCGATCTCTAAAATTATTATCGAATTTTTGCCCTCGTGACACTTTGACATAATTTCACTCCCCTTCGGGTCGTGAAATTAAAACTGTCAAAGTGTCACTCGGGAAAAATTCGATAATTTTGGAGCTCTTGTGTAATTACTACTGATTATTTCATTCATAGGAGATTCTGACCAATAGAAAGCTACAGAAATAAAAATTAAACTGATAATTTTTGATAATATCCCGTCTTCAAGTATATTACGTCAGATGCCCTTCGTTGCTACGAAAAAATACATTCGGTGACATTAATGACAATTAATGTTTTAAAAATTATAAAAGTGATGACTTTTAACCGTCAAATATTTATAACAAGTGTGTTTAATTGTACTAATATGTACTTACATAAATAAATTACAATAAAATTTTGGTTTCGAACAGTTTTATTCATGAGATAATCACAGCAACTTGCACTCGATCTCTAAAATTATTATCGAATTTTGGCCCTCGTGACACTTTGACATAATTTCACAAATTAAAACTGTCAAAGTGTCACTCGGGAAAAATTCGATAATTTTAGAGCTCTTGTGTAATTACTCTCTTGTGATTATTTCATTCATAGGAGATTCTGACCAATAGAAAGCTACATAAATAAAAATTAAACTGATAATTTTTGATAATTTCCAGTCGTCAAGTATATTAACGTCAGATGCCCTTCGTTGCTATGAAAAAAATACATTCAGTGACATTAATGACAATTAATGTTTTAAAAATTATAAAAGTGATGACTTTCAACCGTCAAATATTTATAACAACTGTGTGTTTAATTGTACTAATTTGTACTTACATAAATAAATTACAATAAAATTTTGGTTTTGAACAGTTTTATTCATGAAATAATCACAACAAATTGCACTCGATCTCTAAAATTAATATACAATTTTAGAGCTCTTATGCAATTACTACTAATAATTTTTACATTATTTTGGACTAGAATAATATTTATAATTTTTATTCCCATTTAGAATAATAAATTATTTTGGACTTTACGTCTTTATACATAACCTTAGTTTTCTAAAAAACCACGTTTTATGTTCAATATTAATAATAATAGGTATATGCATGTAAAATATTTTGTTAATTTAACTAAATAATTGTTATATTCATTTGATCCTTGCCACTTTGCTATTTTTGATATTTTTCTTAAAATTGTACTAAATTTTGTTAAAATCTCCGACGGCATGGCCAAGGAATCTTTTTCAATGTCCTACCTAATACATAGTTTCTCATTCTAGTTTTTTAGTCTTCCGGGAAAAACTCTCTGAAGCCTTCTAAACACATCTTCGACGATAGATGTAACTACTTGGATAAAATAAAACCATAAAATCCGCTACACCACAACAGCTACTTAAATCGCAAACACCTAAGATCTACCTACACCAGTGGTCGGCAAAGTGCGGCTCCAGAACCGCATGTGGCTCTTTTGCTCCTTAAGTGCGGCTCTGGCACAAATATCCACGGAAAGCGCAATGATATTTTCATTAAAAAAAATTGGTAGGAAAAAAATTACATCTTATTTTGATAAATGATCATTTACAAACTTTAGCATTTCTCAAAAATCCTCTTAATGCTACGATAACCACATTGAAATGTTCTCCTTTTCAAATTGACATTGGTAGCATTGAAATACAATTGCTGGATTTAAAAAACAAGGAAGTATGGCACTCTAAATTCGAACGTCTGTATGTTGAATTGGAAATAATGGAGAAGAAAAAATGTGATCTTCGTTCACAACACAATAAGTAGTTTGAATGACCTGGAGGAGGAAGACATGATCATTTTCAATGCTTGGAATGGTATTCCAAATGTTTACGATCAGCTGAAAAGCTGAAAAAGTGTAATTCCAAAAAAAATTGAATTTTACGCCAAAAATTTTGTAACAAATACCATGTAAGGAATAAAAAACTCTACAACACAAAAGAAAATAGAGGTTTCTAAGATGATTTCTAAGAAGCTATCGCCAAAAAACGAAAAATCACATTTTAATTCCTTGGGGGCTTATTGGTAGGGCTAGGGGTAAAAAATTTTTTTGGTCAAACACTTTTTCATGTAGAACAGCATGGTATTTTTATTTTTGGAATGTCGGTGGGAAAATTTTTCACTATCTTAACCGGATGGGGCTGAACCCCCTAGTTTTATTTAGAGTACTACTTATTTAGTGTAATAAAATTTTACTGAACAAGCAGATTTGTCTCCCAAATTTTTTTAAGTTCTTGTAATGTTCATATTTTGACTCTTTGGCTAATAAGATTGCCGACCACTGACCTACACCTACATCATCTGGAGCCAACTACGTGCTAAACGTCTAGCAAGCAATTCCACAGTGCCATAATAAGTATCATATTTTTATTGTAAAGCTATAGGCAGGATTTGCTTGTATATTTAAGTTTCATTTTATGGCTAAATGCTAAATAAATATGATAAGTTAGTTTCATATTTTATTTGTCCCTTCCAAGACTAATTGTTCACTCTTTCAACTAATATAAGAGGAACTTACACCTGCACACAATGCATTTAAAAAGCATTGAATGGGACATCAATGAAAAATCTAGAAACATTCGAGATGTGGGTGTACAGAAGAGTTCTGAAAATATCGTTGACAGAACACGTCATAAACAAAGAGGTTCTGAGAAAGATGAATAAAGAAATGGGAATCTTAAATACTACCAAAACAAGAAAATTAGAATATCTGACATATTACACGTGGAGAGTGATACAACTTGCTCCAATTGATTAGGCAGGGAAAAATTCAAGGAAAAAGAAGCAAAAGGAGACGCAGAATATCGTGGCTGCGCAACCTGGGAGAATGGTATGGATGGACATCAAATGAACTTTTCAGAGCAGCCGTCTCTGTGCGGCCATCCACGTTCCGGTATACCTCACAGGTTTGCCTGTGCAGGTAATCTGTACCGGGTGTCCCAATAAGAATGGCTCTCGGCTATATCTCAGGAACCGTTTATAGTAGAGCTTTGAAATAAAAAAATTTATAACAAAAGTTGCCTCAGGAAAAGCCTGGAAATTATTTTCATAATTGTGGGACCACCGCTAGAGGGCGTAATTGAATATCAAAAATTAAAATATCTAAATTTTACAAAATTTTCCTAATGAAGGGGCACTGGAAATCCGATCGTCGTATTCTTCATAAAATTCTACGCATACTTGATTTGACAAGTTTAGGTCTACCTTTGGAAATAAGAGGTGGGGGTGAGTGGGAACCTTGTTATAAAAAACTGGCTGAGTCCGGTTCTGCTTAATCAAATTTTGCAAACTTGGTCTTGTTGAAGATAGATCTTTTTCATCAATGTAAAAGTTATGATTTCGAACCAACTTACTGAGTAATATGCCAGCTAGAAGGCGTTATTTAATTTTTTTCAGAAATCTAGTGTTCCTTGGAAAATATTAAATACAAACATGCATTTTTAACACCATATTACAAAATTAGACAAAATTAGCAACAGAATAGCGAAAACCGCATGTTAATAACTTTTTTCTATCTCAAGATACCTTACAAAACGTGTAAATTTAAATACATAACTGTTACTGCCACCGGTAAACGAAATAATTCATTAAAAGTAGTGTGCTATGGAAACAACAAAGAAACATTTTCCAGCTCTCAACGTATATTAGGTCTTTTCAAGGCTTCTCATTTGTTTCGAGCCTCATTCATATCTCGTATATTAATATTATACACGGATTATACGGCATATGACAGAGGCTCGAAACAAATGAGAAGCGTTGAAAAGCCCTATTACAAAGAAATAAAAACAACTATTTAGTGATGACATAAACGTTCAAATTTTTGCCCATCATTTTCGTTGCAAACATTTACTCTTTCAAGAGTAGATTGAACAGCAGTCTCAATTTCTGCTCTCGATATGCTTTGAATGGCGTTTAGTATTCTCTGGATAATGTATTCTAGAGTAGTGTATGATGTGCAACAATTTGAATATTTAGATCGTCACTAAGTAGTTCTTTTTGTTCTGTGTTATATTTAATTTTAATAGTATTGCTTCTCTTAATATTGTTGTTTTAATTAATTATATTTTATACGTTGACATCTGGAAAATGTTATTTTGTTTTTTTCCACAGCACACTACTTTTCATTAACTTAGTTTACCGGTGATAGTAACAGTTATGTATAAAATTTACACGTTTCTCGAGATATCTTCGAGATAGAAAAAAGGTATCGACATGCGGTTTTCGCTATTCTATTGCTAATTTAATCTAATTTTATAAAGTATGATTAAAAATGCATACTTGTATTTAATATTTTCCAAAGAAAACTAGATTTCTGAAAAAAATTAAATAACGCCTCCCAGCTGGCTTATTACTTATTAGGATGGTTCAAAATTATCACGCTTACATTGAAGAAAAAGATCTGTCTTCAACAAGACCCAGTTTTCAAAATTTGATTTAGCAGAACCGGACTTACAGCCATTTTTTCATAACAAGGTTCCCACTCACCCCCACCTCTTATTTGCAAAGGTAGAGTTAAACTTGTTAAATCAAATATGCGCAGAATTTGATGAAGAATACAATAATCGGATTTCCAGTGCCTCTTTATTAGGAAAATTTTGTAAAATTTAGATTTTTTAAATTTTGATATTCAATTACGCCCTCTAGCGGTGGACCCACAATTATGAAAATAATTTCCAGGCTTTTCCTGAGCCAACTTTTGTTATAAAATTTTTTATTTCAAAGCTCTACTATAAACGGTTCCTGAGATATGGCCGAGAGCCATTCTTATTGGGACACCCAATAAGTAAATTGGTACAGTAAATACATTAAAATTATTATATATTATTACAGTAAAATACATTCTTATTGGTACAGGTAAAAATCTGTACAGGTAAACCGGAACGTGTGTACCAGACGCTGCAGGCAAAACTGCACAGGTAGGCTACCTGTGCAGGCGATCGGAGAAAAATCGAAATTCAGTATTTTCTACCTGTTGACCGGAACGTGTGTGTGTCTCTCCGGTTCGCCTGTACAGGTTTTGACTTCCTTATCGCGTCAGTCGTCTTCTTTAGTAAGTTTCGTAATTAGTTTTGCATACAATTGCTAATTGGTGACAAATATATGTGTGGTGTGTGGTCATGTCAAATCGGAAGCGAATGAAATTAGAGGAGTTACAAGTTACAAGTGACAACAGTTTTTTAGTTTTTAGTAGGTTTCTTCATTCATCCTCAAATAATTACTGTAATCTGAAGGATCTGAAGTTAATTCTGTTAATAATCTTGTATATCTATATTTTTTTATAAGCCAATCTTTTTACAAAATTTTGTATTTTCGCTTCTTTTTATACTTTATAGCTACTAGCAAACCGACTAAAGCAATCGAGTCATCGTGGCTTGTCATTTTTCAACTGAATTAAAATCTTCAGGTTTACCGTAGCGTGTGTGTACTCTCGCCTGCACAGGTATACCGGAACGTGGATGGCCGCACTAAGTCCGAATAACTATGATGACTGCCGACCTCAGTAGTTAGTAGCGGGGATGGCACTTGAAGAAGTGCCATCACAGCATAGAAAACGCAACAGCAGTGACACACTAGTAGGCGGGAAAAGTTCGCGCACTATTACTGCGCAGATCGTCGGCCATTTTATGCGTAGTACAGACAATGTAGAAAATCGACAGTGTTGCCGATTTGTACATAATTATCAGATTTACTTAACTTTTATGACATTCATATTTTTTAACATAATTTTATACGTATGCCTGTGGGAACTATGTCAATAATTGGGACATAACAAAAAATATTGACGATGAATGGCGATTGTATTGTTAATCTTTTGCATAAATTCCAGAAATTATTCAAAAAGAATCTCTTACGGGTAATAAAGTTGGTGACATCGGCAACACTGATGAACCAACACATCATCACATCACCACTGAGATGTACTACGCGAAAAATGGCGACCCTGTACTTTTCAACTTCAAAGGCGGCATCAGGGAGTGTCCTTGCTGGTTTCGTTTATTATGCTGTGGTGCCATCTTCTGAAATTGTTAATAATTAAAAAACCACTCCGAAATTTCTGAAAACGTATAGGTTTGCTTACTATAGGATAGGTATGTGTATATGTTACGGTTAAACTTCGAAAATGGTTAATCTCGACATTAACCGGTTAATCTTGACTTTAACCGAAATGTAATGTTAATGTCGTACGAAATTCAGATATATTGACATTAACAGGTTAATGTCGAGTTTAACTATTCTCCTTGGTTAATGTTGAATAATGTGTTAGAAAATAATACAACGTTGCCAATTGTATAAAAAATACCTGCTACATATTTTTTCAAACATGACAAACTTCCGTGACACTTAGAGTTGCATAAAAAATATTAGCTGTCTTACAGCAGCACTTTTTTGAACCACATTTAGTTTTGCACGAGCATCTTTGGTATCCTTGACGACCACATAGAGATGAAGTCGCTGCAATCTCACGAAGAGATTTTCCAACAACTGAAACTTTTTCGGCAGCAATAAGGGCAGCCGGACATACACCGAACTTACTTACTTTCCGTGTCCGGAACACCAACAACTTTAAATTCTGTATTTCCAATGGTTGGCCACATAGATGGCCCTGTCATTTGCTATAATTAAGTCTTGTTCTGTGCAGGTCTCTCTCATCTCTGTGCATGATAGTAGATGCCGGCTGGTCTGAACCGCGCCACAGTCGCAGGTATCGTCCTCCTGGTATCCCCATTTTTTCAGGTTACTAGCACAACGTGAAACGCCGGTTCTTAGTCTGTTTAGAGCTTTCCAAGTCGGATACGGTAAATTGTGTCCAGCAGCCATTTCCTCCGAGGGAGGAAAATGTGTCGCGGTAGCTGACGCTTGCCATAGGTGTATTCGGCGCGTCTCTGGCGCTTCGGGGATGGATCTTGATGTTTTCAGGAAGCTTTTCCGAGATCTTAGTCTGCTTGGCTGAGTTTGGTGGTCATATAAGGGGTGTCTTCGGTCCGTCTCCTGCTTTTTCCGTTCTATCTCTGACGTGACCTTCCTCCTGATAGGTCGTGGAGCAATTCCAGCAATGGGGTATACCTCTTCGATAGGTGTCGGTTTCAGGCAACCCGATATTATACGGACCGTTTCATTTAGAGCCACGTCAACGTTATTTGCGTGAGCAGAGTTTGCCCATACTGGTGCTCCAAACACCGCGGCCGAAAAACATAATGCCAAGGCAGAAGTGCGGAGAGTGTGTGGTTGTGCTCCCCATTTTGTATTAGTTAGCTTGCGGATGATATTATTTCTGGCTCTTACTTTCTTCTTGACATCTTGACAGTGGTATCGGTAAGACAGAGTTCTATCCAGACGGACGCCAAGGTATTTTGGCGTCTTGTTGTGTTCCAGCACCTGACCACGCCATTCCACCTCCAGCGACCTTCGGGCATGCTTATTTCTCAGGTGGAAAGCACATACCTGGGATTTTGTGGGATTGGGTTTCAGATGGTTTTTATCATAGTATAGAGATAAGTCTCCCAGGGCATCTGTCAGTTTCACTTCGACTTCATTGAAGGTTCTTCCCTGAGCTGCCACCGCTGTATCATCAGCGTAAATAAATTGCCTTGTTTGTTGGTGTATGGGTATACACCGAACTGATTTCTTGTAAATAACTGTGGTAATGTGCCCTTTTCTGTCCCAATTTTGTAATACATGTTGTCTTCAATTGTGATAACAACGCCTAATATATTCCTTGCATCAGCTCGTCCTCTATCAACATCGAGGACAGGTAATCTAACAGTATCACAAATTTTTGCAGCCGGTAATAATGTGTGCCGGTAAAATAAAAAAAAGTGTTACTACTTCTTGTGTTATATTTTTGAATTTATCATTTAAAAAATTTAACATTCTTGTTCTTCCTCCATGGTCAATACTTAAATGTACTTCATAAAGAATATCAAATAATTCCTCTTTTTTTTACGTAATATAAAAATTTCTCCTTACCTTCTTGCAAAGGAGCAATAAGTTTGAAATGATTTGCCACATTCACTACATCGTATTTGGCCAAACGTCGATATGACAACGCTGTTTTCTTAGCTTGTCGTTTTGCTTCTTTCACTTGATTACAAATTAAATCATATTTTTCACGAGATAAATAAGCACTGGGCCTAGATTCCGTGCACTGTAGATATCTACATGTCGCTTTCTATCGATATTTGAATATCAAAATATATTAATTTTTAGCTTTAATTGAATTATTTTCTAGTTTTGCTCTAGTTTATCAATTAGAGTATAACCTAGCAAAACTAGAAAATAATTCAATTAAAGCTAAAAATTCAAATATTTTGATATTCAAATATCGATAGAAAGCGACATGTAGATATCTACAGTGCACGGAATCTAGGCCCTGTTGTCATCCCTTTTTGTGGAAATAATTTTATCAAGATTCTCGTAAAACCGGTCTTTAAATTGATTGGACATATTGAATACTTAAATTTTCACTTTCAAATAACTATACTTCTTGCACGAATGCCACTTGATTACGCAACAAAACAATGTGGACTTTAACAAGACACATGTGTTAATGTCGAGATTAGCCGGTTAATGTCCGATTGAAGGCTGAAGATCGTTTATACCCTATTCCACGAACATACGCCTGTTTTGGATTACTTCGACAACGAATATTTTACTGTGCAAAATAAGAAGAACAAAAGTAAATTGCAAATTACATTATTGTTTATTGGAATAATTATTAGCGCCATTTACTTTCTTTCTTCTTATGTTGCACAGTAATGCACAGTAAAATATTCGTTGTCGAAGTAATCCAAAACAGGCGTATGTTCGTGGAATGGCCCATAGCTTCGGACATTAACCAACTAGACTGGTGAATCTCGATATTAACTGGGTAATATTGAGATTAACCTGATTTCGGACGTCAACCGTAACATATATAGTATCGGAAACTCGTCAAATAGCTGGCTATTGAAATGTCCTGAGAAAAACTTAATTTCGTAGACTATTAAGAGGATACAGTAGCGATCAACAGGTAGCAACAAACGCGGTCCAAGATTGCGGCTGTAATTTTGAATATTTTGTCGAGATATTTGGCACACGTATTCGTAATATAATAAAGAGTGGCGGTACAGAGCCCAATTTGAGAAAGATATTAGTATGTGGAAATTACTCTGTCATTAAATACAATATTAAAAAAACGAGCCTGTACCGCCATTAACAAAAAACACTTTCTTCAAATAAACTTTTTTTACCCATGTCTAGATTTTGTGTAATTTTGGACCTACTAATTTTTTATTTCTAACAAAAAATCGAACATATTATACCTAATAACTAATTAGGCAACATAGAGAAATTGTCACTGTTATTTTGACAAACCTGCGTCAGATTTTCTCTTATCTGTTCTGTTATCTTTATCGATATCTGTTCAGTGCAGTAGTGTATTATTTTAAGAATTCGTTATTGTTGTTTCATAGGAAAGTAGTGTTTATTTATAGTTAATTTATTATATTTTTGTGTAATAGAACGAAGTTGTTGGCCTTTTGAATAAATAGATTATTGTTAATTGTGAGTTAATTTTGTTTGAAACAAGAGACGGCTCTTGTTTCGCTTCACAACGAAATGATTATTTATTATTATTATTTCGTGCAAATACCTATGTTAAATATAAAATTTTCACCCATTTTGGTTTATCTTTATAAATATTTATTTACTAACAAAATTGTTTTCTATTACTTCCATTTAGCCTATGAGTATAATTGTCAAAATATTGATCTTAGATAATGTCAAAGATTACAACTGTTGCCAAAGTTTCGCAGACCTTACGAAAAAAGGTATGATACTATCTCCCGAAGTTATATTGATGACGCGCTACTGTATGCTCTTAAGCCATAACGACAAAGTACATAACATGTTTTACTTGACGTTCTGGTTTATAACATAAAATTTTTAAATCAAACAACTTATATAGTCTCTGATAACATTACATATAGCAAAGTAAACTTGAATATTATGATGAATAGTATAGGTAGGTAGTCTTTAAATGTGCTGGGTTAAAATTAGATGAAGGTATGTTTTCATACGATGACTTTGTTTAATTGTTTAAAGTTGTGGTGGAATGTTAAGGAATTACTTGAATAGTTTTGCATTAAGGTAACAGTTCTTGAAATTATGTAAACAGTAATGAATAAGCGGCATTTTGCAAAATACGTGGGTGGCAAAATATACAGACACACACATACGGTTCGACCTGAAGGTTACTTAGTATATAGCTAGATTTATTATTATTACAGTTTTTTTCAAAAACCAGCTGTTGGTGAATGTATCGTTTATTGAATATGATAGATCAGTCAACCAGATTTTTTACGCGTTGTTTTAGTAGTTTTGGTTTATTCCAACCATCTGTTTTGTCAACTTGCATTAAAATGATTATAAACTATAATACTTACACCAGTCTATCTGTAAAAAAATCATTGATTTCATGTAAATATCTTATACAGATATTTGAGGGTTTTAAAAGTTTTGTTTTCATTATTGTCACAAAATTTATTACAAATTAATGTTACTACAGCTGTTTCGGGAGAGTTTCTTTCTCAAGTGATTTATTCTACCTACTATGTGTCCGCATTTTAAAGTCTCTTAACTGAATAATTTGAGGAGTGGGGAGCTGTTTGTCAAGTTGGTCATTCAGAATTATATCTGTATTTTTCCATTTATTAATTTCCATAGTCTATCCATCATCACAGAAAAAACCCAGTACCTTCTGCTCTATCACCAGTGCCGGATTTAAGGGGGGGCAGGCTGGGCAGCTGCCCGGGGCCCCACAAAGCCCCAAACTTTAAAAAATCTGAATGGGTTGCATGTGTGAGTCCATACTATTGTAGTAAAGAAAAAAGAGAGACGTTCTCACAAACAATTTATTTTACAACTGACGACCGATTTCGCTGTCTACAATATTCACAGCATCTTCAGGTCCCGGTTAAAGTAAAGTTAAATGCTACAAATAACAAAAAAACAGAGTTAGTTAAGTGGTCTGATTTAAATCAAAAGTTAATAATCAAGCCAATATCAAAGTACATATATTTATGCATACATATAAAAACGCACATGTACGTACGTATGGTGTATAACCCTCACACTCACATACATGCACGCATTCATATGCAGTGGCAACAAAAGTATGCCAAGTATAAGATATACGAATACACTTACTTTCCGGTATAAGGGAAGAATATAGTAGTAGTATTCAATATCATACTTTTTCTCTGTATTCCGTAAACATTTCTCGGATTATTTAAACAACTGTACTTGCCCAAACAGTCACTGACTCACTCTAGAGAGGTATTTTGTAAATCGCAATCGATTCTTTGAGCCATTATTTTAAAGGTATGTACCTATATGAAAAATACTTTAAAAGTTTTATTAAATTGATTACTAAAAAACAGTTTGAAAAATACTTTTAGCTTATAAATGTTACGGTCAATGTGATAAGTCCGGTCTGTATTAATAATAACCGGTCTGTATTAATAATAACCTTAGCAGTTGGTCAATGTGATTAATAATGCCTTTATAATTAGATTAACCGGTTATTATTAATACTATCCTAACAGCTCCGGTAAATGTAATAAAAACGAATTTTGGGCTTCGCTACTGTTTATTAGTTTATTTATGAAACTTGGTAATAAAGTTAAACACTTAAACAGAACTTTTTTTTTCTCTGATTCTGGCTTTGGTTTAGAACTAGAACCTTTAGCCACGTAATTGTATAACTTATCACTAAGTCAGGGGAGTAATGTGTAGTGTGTGTGTTGAGTAAGTGTCTTGTTACTTTGCAAAGTCGACGTCATTGTCTTTGCAAAGAGACGCTAATTGTTTCCGAACGTCTCCGGTCCCTCCGGTGAACTAAACAGAACTTATTAATCAAAAAACCTAACTAGACATGTAATAAGTAAAAACAGACTCGAATTTGGTAATAAAGTTAAACGCCTAAACATAATTTATCAATCAAAAATCCTAACTAGACTTATATTTGGTAACAAACAAGTAATAATAGACTTGTATTTGGTAACAAAATTAAAACACTTAAACAACATTTATCAACCAAAAAAACCTATTTAGCTAGACTTGTATTTGGTAACAAAGTTAAAACACTTAAACAACATTTATCAATAAAAAAACCTTACTAGACATTTAATAAGTAAAAACAGTTAAACACTTAAGGGGAAAGGCGCAAAATGTCGAATGTTAAAATTTTCAATGTGTTTTAAATGTACATATTCATTTTTTTGGAATCATGAGAAAACTAATAGGTAAATATTTTAAAAAAATTTAAACGCAGAATGAAAGATTACGTTATTACCGAGGGCCTCAAGTCCATCAGAATAAAAAATTTCTTTTGAATGAAATATTTGCAATTAAAAATAACTGTAACTTATTAAAATAAATATTATAGAAATTTTCAGGGACTTTCGTCCCTCGGTAATCATGAAGTCTTTCATTCTGCCTTTAAATTTTTCAAAAATATTTATTACTTTCCTTAGGATTCGAAAAAAAAATAAATACATTTAAAGCACATTGAACATTTTGTCAGGCGACATTTTGGTCCTATGCCCTTAAACAAAATTATCAATCAAAAATCCTAACTAGACATGTAATAAGTATGTATTAACAAACTCGTATTTTGGCAATACATAGACAGTTAAACAGAACTTATCAATCAAAAAACCTAACTATACTAAATTTGCAATCAAGATGCAGTAGAAATTTACAAACCAAGATATGTTAAATACTACTAGGAGCACTCCCGAATTATAATTTACAATGTATAACTTTGGAAATCATTATTTAGGATTTACAGTGTATATGGGTACATTGTAAATTATAATTCAGGAGTACTTCTAGTAGCATTTAACGTGTCTTGGTTTGTTTATTTCTACTGCATCTTGATTGTAAATTTAGTATAGACATGTAATAAGTAAACCCTCCACCCCACAAGCTGCTAAGAACTTATTGGTATTCAACATTTATCACGTTTACCGTTTGAATACGGGATTTATTAATAATAACCGGTCAATGTGATTATTTCTGGTATATTTATTACTTTTACCTAGCTATTCGGGTTGTATTAATAGTAACCGGTAATTATTAATAATTCCCATTTAATCACATTTACCGTAACATAAACATTTCAAAACTCTCCAAAAAAAACAGCAGAAATTTCTATGTCCAATAAGAAGCAAGTTATTGATTTAACATTAAGAGCTGAAAATTGAACTGACTCTAAATGAGGAAGCATTCCCCAGCTGTGCTGGTCTTTATTGAGAACTACTATCTATTTCCTACTTTTTCAAGACCAAAATTAGATTGTTACGGGACGTGTAGGACGTTCCGGGGAGAAGATCAAGAGGACGATCACTAACTAGATGGTCTGACTAAATAAAGCATTCAGCTGGAAACTCATTATGCGAAGCTCTTAGAGCAGCTGAAGATAGAGACCAATGGAGAAACATTGTTAGGAATATTGGAAGAAATCATGATCCTCAGTAATGGGGAAACGACAAGACAGAGAGACAGTGTAGAACAATGGACGACGCTCATCCCCGTTGTCACCCCGTTCCGTTATATGTACTATAATCTATAAACCAGCCAATGCTGTTCATATCACACGATTCTTCAACGTGCCCCGTAAGACAGTCGTCCATGCACTTCCCGTCGTAATATAAATCAGCCTTTAGTCAGCCGGCAACTGTGGAACTGGAACCCGTTAAAGATACTTCGGAAGATAAAAAATAACTACTTAAAAGTAGCCAGGAAAACCGTTACAAACCTCAGGAAGTATTGAAAAAGTTTAACGGAAAATCCACGAGGAAAATAAACTTCCTGTAGCTGGCTGTATACCATAAATCACAAAAATACCAAGTTTCTTGTAAAAGGTATATATTAAAATACCCTAAATAAGGGTCACAATACAAAACGTTTTCGGATTAAGGAATCCATCATCAGTGTTTAAAAGCCCTAAAATTAAGTATAACCTAATTAAATGAGATAAAAGTTAAAATTGACAGAGGTTTTCAAGAGGCCATACTTACAAAATTTGCATGCCTCAGCCACCAAAATGTATTGGGTAAAAACCCTTTAAATGTAAATTGAGATAGTGAGATTCAATAGTGAGATTCTTGATCTCACTATTACCAGATTAGACGACCATTTCGATTTCAGTATCTATAGGAAACCAACACAGACTGATCATGTCATACCTTTATCTTCTAATCACCCTATGTCACATAAATATGCAGCTTTCCATAGTTATATCCATAGACTTAAAACTATTCCTTTATCACCATCAAACTATGATAAAGAACTTAATATTCTTCGTCAAATAGCGTTTAACAACGATTACGATCTCAATCTTATCTACAAACTTATTCAAAAGAGACACCTCAGAGTCTTGAGAGAGACTGCTTTCCCTAGAGACTTGACCATCAAACCCTCATATGCTTCTTTACTGTATCTTCATGAACGTCTTTCTGGAGACATTAGATATATTCTTAAAAGAGCAGTTTCGGTCCGGTGATTCCCTGCACCAAAGAATGGTTGTGATCAGTAAATTCTGTCCGTATATGAGTAGCTTTAAAACACTTTCTTCAATTCTCGAAGGGAATAAATATTGCACACTCAAATTGGCGGTAATTGGAGTAAATTTACTTTTAGACAAACTAGAAAAAAATATGGGCTCATGAACTTAATAATAAAATTGATAGAGACGCTACCGATGAGCAATTAATCTACTGCATTCAAGCTGCGAGAGATAAAATACTACTGAAACACTCAGTACCGGAGCTAGGGTATAAGGTGCCCGCCTGCAAAAGTAGGGTAGGGGCCCTTCAGTCTTTTTTTTCAATTAGTATTTTGTTTAACACCAGAAGAAAATAGCTCATTTTAACGCCCTCCAAACAGGGGCGCCCGCCTACAGTGCATCCCTTGCATGCCCTTATCGCCGGCCCTGGAAACACTACAACAAAACTAATTGGATACACTGCAAAGTTCTTATTTTGAATTCTCGGCATAAAGTAGAGGCATTTTTCTCTTCATCTTGAGGAAAGCTTCTATAATCAGAGCAAAAATTTGAACAAATATTTAAAGCTAACTCCTTTAATAAATCCCTGAATGATGTACAGAATCCAATACCAGAGCCAGTACTTAGTCTGAAAAAAAGAAGATAACGAATTTGATTTAGATATTACTTACCTATTTAAGAAAGCTGATAATGATAACTTACCATCTTGGAAGTATGAAATTGAAAAATGCTTAAATGAGCCTAAGTAGAAGATTTTCAGAATATACTTGATTGGTGGAGAAGATAATACGAGAAAAATTCTACCCTTCACTATCGAAAATGGCCAAGGATTTTCTCGGAACGTTAGCAACATCTGCACCTGCGGAAAAGCTATTTTCAAGAGCAACTTCAATAACAAAGCCAAGAGTTTGACTAGGCTTTGACTCCATAAGAAATGTTATTTGCCTTATTTCATGGCTTTTCCATTCTGATATAAAAATGTGCTAAATTTGTCATTTAAAATAAAATCTAGTTTTTTAGTAATAGTCAAGATATTTTAAGATTT
Source organism: Diabrotica virgifera virgifera (assembly GCF_917563875.1). NCBI lineage: Eukaryota > Metazoa > Arthropoda > Insecta > Coleoptera > Chrysomelidae > Diabrotica > Diabrotica virgifera. The sequence goes on along the minus strand of NC_065449.1, from coordinate 178,526,220 downwards.
CTTATTTTCTTGACAAGAAATCTTGGTATTGACATTAAATTTCTTGTCTTGTTTTGTCTTGAAATCTAAAATTTCAAGATCTTGTCTTGATCTTGTCTTGCAATCAAGACAAGATCAAGACAAGATCTTGAAATTTTCAAGAAGTTTGCGACCCCTAGTTTAAATATATGATAACGCCAGACCTACACCCAAAAGATGCTCGACAGCAGCCCATAAATCCTATTTGAAAGCCACAAAAACAGTCAAGGATGAACTAAAGGTCAAAGTTTCTAAGAGAAGAAAATACCACGGAAGCATGTGTAACACTGGAATACAGGAATACTGCATCAAAATTATCCAGACACTTCTCTTTCAGGGAAATACTTGCTAGCAACAAAAGAGAACATTATGGAAAAATAGTTCTAGGTTCAATAGCAATGATAAAGTCTACATTAAGATAACTTGTCTTGTGCTGATAACATACTAAGTTGGAGATTTTATGACCAAGTACACATTTTGATATGTAAGAATATTCCCTCTATAATGTGGTCAGTGAAATTAGTTTTTGAATGTAAGCCTTATCTTATAAACGAAGTCCATTCAATTGATTTCGTTGATCGTTCATATGTTTACCAATGAGGCAATTTATTTTGCCTAGGGGAGGGGGAAAACTTCTAGTGAAACACCAACCAAAGACATAAAACCCCAAACTACATAAGAGACATAAATAGTGACTTACGGGCATTTTAAGTTCCCTTAATATTCCTAACTAGCGTGTTTATTGGGTTGAATTTGTCTGTCTCTGTCTAAGTTTCATGTCAGCTAAAACAATTTTTTTCTTTAATTTTGGACCTTTTTAGGGGGGAAATTTCCCTATTTTATTCTCCCTCTCCTTAGATCCGCCACTGTACCAATATGATTTTCCTGCTACCTCTTTATATGTATATGGTGCTACGTTGTGTAGAATAAATTTTCAATGATTCACATTGAAGTTTAGTAAAATGTCGGATGATTTCAGATTTCGGATGTTTTCTCTTAAGTTTATTCTTCTCTTATTCTTATTCTTAACGTTTAATTATAAATATATTTTTAATTTTGGACCTTATTAGGGGAGAAATTCGCCATTTTATTTTCCCTCCCCTTAGATCTACCACTGTACCAATATGATTTTCCTGCTACCTCTTTATATGGTGCTACGTTGTGTAAAATGGATTTTCAATGATTCACATTAAAGTTTAGTAAAATTGCGACTTATTCAGATTTTGGATGTTTTCTCTTATGTTCATTCTCTCTTCTCTGATATTGTCTTCATGCCATTACCGTTTGCTTACAGTCGCACTTTCCTAATTACTAATAATTATCCTGTTCTTTATTTAGACTTAAAAATTCCATCAATTCACCTTACTATTCTGGACTTATGATTCACATTGAACCGTTAAAGTATTCAATTCACCTTACTTTTCTGGACTTAAACAGTAAACAGTAAACAAAATATATCCTTTATGTTCTCATATTTAGCACGTGCCTTTTTCTATTTACGCTGTGGATTACCAAGAAATTAGACACACATTTATGAATACATATACGACTCTTATCTATTCCCAGAACACCACTTCAATGTTACTTCGTAAACAGCTCGAACACTTCAGGTCTAATAACTTAACTAGTTTTTAATATAAAGACATTGCGGAATAATTATTAGGTAGATTAGATTACGCCATTTAGAAGTTTTCGACATTACCGGATCGCAGTTCTTAGAATAATAATATTACACCAACAACAGTTCTCACCTTTGCTCTTTTTTTGGTTTTTATTTTAAGCAAATAAAAAACATACAGACCCTTTTATTGCAACTGTTAAATGTTTCCTGATTGCATTAAATACTATATTTATGTAGTCGAACAGTCGGAGAGTGATTTTATTGACTGTTATTTACCCAGTAGTTCATTTTTTTTAACGCTGAGTCTATTCAGTTTTCGTCTTCATAGCATTCACATTGCAATGTGCTAAGGGTCATAAGATACCTAGAACATTGCATTGGTATATGAGGTGTATGGCAGTATCTTCTTCCATTTTGCATTTTCTGCACCATGGTTTATTCATCTTACCTATTTTGTATAGGTGTCTAATGTCCAGTTACAATTTCGGTTACTGTTTTAAGCTCTCGTTTGTTGAGGTTTAATTGTAGAGAGTTGTTTATCAATATTCTTGATTACTTTCTTAGTGACTATTTTATTTGCCCTTTAGTGACTATCGATTACTTTTGATGAATCTTTATCAGCCACTTTTGAACCTAGTTTCATAATCCGGTACCCATACTAGAGACACTTTATTGTGTTTTGCCAGGTTTTTGAGGAAATCTTTGCAGTTCCGCACCAGCTTTTATTTGGTGAGCGGATTCTTTACAGCCGCTTGAATATCTGCTGGCTTGGCTATCTGTATAAATGTTGATTCTCTTTTCTCTATGATCTCAGTCCATGATTTCATCAATACAGGCCACCAAAGCAAAAACTTTAGCATGGAACACAGATGTGTATTGACCTAGACTGTAAGATTTGTTATAATTACATGTGTGCCCAAAGACTCCTGATATGGTACCATGGACAGGTTAATATTAAGATCTAGCCCATATTGCCTTGTGTCTCTTTTTAATTTTTGAAATATCCTCACTTATTATACCTTTGTTTTGGCTAGCAGCGTTAAATCGTCACAAAAGCTAGACAATGATGCGGCTTGTTAAAAATTGTTTCATTTCTTTCTAGATCATCTTATTATCGTTTTCAAAAGTAAACTAAAGTAAACAAAGTTTTCTATAGTGGGTCAACTTGTCTTACGTCTCCTTTTGGCTTAAATAGTAACTGATCTTAACCCATTCAACAGAAATAAACTTTTGATTCTGCTTACAGTAAGCTTTGTTAGCCTTACCAACTTGGAATACCCAGCTGATTCATTTCTTCAAACAAGTTGTTCTTTATCTCAACTCTATACCTGTTTATTGTTTGAAATCAATTATTTAGGAGTCATTTTAGAAGAGAACGGTCAAGAGGTAAAAGGTAACCGGAAATATGGAAGCCTCAAAGTCTATTATGGTCTAAGTTTCTATCCAGAAAAACAGCTAAGTATATCGAACACTAATAACACCAACTAACTATTACATACGCATGTGAGACGTGAGTGCTCAATAAATCTGAGTTGAAAATAATGGAACGTAAATGCTGAGAAGGATTTTTGGAAGGGATAAAGTGTGTAAAATGATTAAAAACAAGAACTAAGTATGAAGTATATGAGTGGTACAAGAGCCCTAGTGACATGTCAAGGCACAAAGAATGAGGTGGTTAGGGCATATCCAACAAGAAGAGCGAGAAGATGTGAAAGATGTTCTTACATAGGAGGCCCATAGGATATACAAGGAGAGAAAAATCAAGAAATCGATGACTAAAAAGAGGTCGAGAATAACATAATGGAAGTAGATATCTTGGTCGGGGGATAAGAAGCAGAAGATACAAGACTGAGAACTAAAAAAATGACTTAGATACAGATCTGACTGTTTGCCCTAGACATACAAGGCCTGATGTGTAGGTACTGTAAACATAACTTACTCTTTATAATTTTTTACATTGGAAATTATTAATGGCGTACCGTTCCAATAGATAACCCCCCTATGATAAAATTAATTCTCAGTCAGCTACTCATTTTTGGTTATAATGGATTTTATTTGTGTTTGCTTTCCAGTATACCTAATAATAGAGATTTCAGCATGGCAACATCGCGAAGTGGCTTTATTCACGTCCTATATCCTTCATTTTGCCCCTGTTTTTAATTTTTCGAACACACCTTTTCCTGTTCCTATAGTAATACAGTTGCAGATGAAGTGGAATTTGTTCAGAGGTGGACTTTTCAACTATATAATTTTAAATCGAACAGTTTATCTTCATGACATATTTTGCTAATTTTCTCCCCTTTCAATTGGCTTTATAGGGGATGTTTAAGAAATTATTAGATATTGTAGAGAGTTTTATTTTCTGTTGCAGAAGATAAAATAAAATAAAAATTTTGAAGCTTCTGGTGTTTCTGGCAAGTTATTAAAAAATATTGTGTTATACACGGGGCAAATTGCAGATTTTAGTGCTCTCATGATTACATCCCTCCGTTAGTAGGCGTCAGGACGTAACTTTCGCAACTCTTTTTGTTCCTTATATAATAAATAAATATAATACAATAATTTAAAATCATTTCTAGTAGTAAAAAAAGTTTATACAAGGGGGTTATTAATATCTAACAATTAAAATTTGAAAAGTCTAGCAATTTGCAAAATCTAGCAATCTAAAAGTACTCAAACTGTTTTTTTTTTATAAATATTAGGTATAACACTTTTCTTCTCAGTGCTTTTCTTTTTCAAATTTTCGTCTAAAATAGTTATTTATGAAACAGTTCGTGAAGTATGCTTTTTGCGCACGTACGCGATGTTTAGAGCACGAGCGGATCGAGTGCTATACAATGCGTAAGTGCGCAAAAAGTACTTCACGCACAGTTCCATACAATATTTTATCTACGATAAACAAATAAAAAAACTGCAGCTCTTCGTCACTGGAATACATTTCTATTCTACAATTTTTAGAACTTTGACATTTAGAAATTCAAACTTCTTTCAAACCACAAAACTGTCAACAACTTTTGTTGTAATTTATTGCTCACATGTCATCACCGTGACAACGCGAAAGTTAAGGATATTTGATTATATGAAAGTGTGCCAAAAAACAGTGCGAAAAAGTAAATCCCATTTAAAATACATTGTTACTTGACGCACACTTTAAACCCTTCACGTACTCGTACTGTTATCTATAATGACAGTTTTCACAAACTAAAAACTTTGCATAATATGAGATAGAGTAGATAAAAGATATTTTTACTGCAAAATCTAGGAATCTAAAAGTATTTAACCTGTTTTTTATAAATATTAGGTATAAAACTTTTAGTCTCAGTGCTTTTCTTTTTTCACATTTTCATCTAAAAATATATTTTTACTTCATTTGATATTGAATAAAGGCTAGTCCGCACCTCTTCCTCTGCCAGAAAGATTTGAATTACAACATTGCCTCATGTTTGCTTCTTACGTCATTTTTAATAGATTCTACCTGTGCATTACCGACTATTGGGTCGTAAACCAACAATACCCAACAATCGCTTAATGAGATGGAGTGTGATTTATTTGGCTTTTATGGCTTTAATGCTTTTTATTTGTCTTCATTGTTCTATTTTTGGTATTGTGATGTTACTAGTGTAGTTATAAACGAACAATACATTTTTTTTTATAATTTCGCTTTCGCCTTTAGTGATTTGACACGGATACAGAAAGGACAGAAAGGATTTATGGTAATGAAAAATCAATATATTTATAATACCTGTCGTAAATGTCTCAAAGATGCCAGCCCAAGATAACGAAAGGACCGCCATATTTAATTCAGTTTCTTCTACACCAACTTATATTTTAGTTAAAAAAATACAGTTTTTTAAGAATGTACCGATTTCCATGTGATTTTGCCGCGCAATTTAAAACTGCGCCTCCATCGAATTGTGAAAGTTATATTAAATTAATTGCTTTCTTGTTCCTAGTTTGCTTTCTTGTTCCTATAATCCGTTTGAAAATTATTGACAGCACATTTTTTACGACGCAGGTCATTTGTATTATATGTTACATTGTATCCGAAGTTTATGACTTCGAGTACAATGCAACATACAATACAAATAACCTGCGTCGTAAAAACTGTGCTATCAATAATTTTCTAATAGGAACATCCTGAGCGTGACCCTATGTGGCCCAAGCTTTCTCTCGAATACATTTGAATGGGTTAAAACCAAAGTAGTGTAAGTCATATTTTTGAAATGATGCTTAATAATCTTGATATCGATGGCTTAGTGTGAAAACCTCGTATCTCATTAAATTACAAATTTACAGGAGAGGCAAGAAACTGATTTTCTGCATTAAAACAAAAATTACGTTACGTATTTTTAATTTGAGCACATTGAGACAAATATCTGATATTGACCCAGTGCTAAAGTGTTAAATGTTGCTATTAAATTGGAAATACAAATATTAACTATTAAAAACACGTAAATATCCTTGGAGTACATATATAGAATATAGAGCCTTTGCCCAAGTAACTATGATAACTTCGTATATAGTATTTTTACTACAAAAACGTTATTACGTAGGTCAAAATTTTTGACGTAAGAGAACTGTCAAAACATTAGAATGTGACTTTTCATTATTGCCGTGTTTATAATAAACATAGCAATAATGAAAAGTCACATTCTAATGTTTTGACAGTTCTCTTACGTCAAAAATTTTGACCTACGTAATAACGTTTTTGTAGTAAAAATACTATATCTTGATATACGTGTTTTTCATCTCAAATGAGGTTGTGTTTATTATTATTTACGAGGTTTTCATTTTTCATAGCTTATTGCACACCTCCAAATGCTAGGTCGATACAATACAAATCTTTTGATTTAAAGTTCATAAAATGTTTCTCTATGCCGGACTACCTTTTGTTGTTCATAAAAAACATTTCTGAAAGGCGAATCTTTCAAACAAACACTCCAAATTAAGTATCAAATTGTTGGTTATAAATATACGTGGTATTCACACTAAATCAAGAGAGCAATTGATATACGTGGTTTCTTTTTTCGGCTGTAGAAAATAGTCTAGTGTATTTGGATTTTTTCTAACTAAAAGGTTTCTTCAAGGTTTTCAAACTAAAACCACCAAAATGTCATTTTCGAAAAAAAATGATATACGAGGTTTTCACACTAAGTCATCGATATACAGACCTCTTCAAAGAAAAAGTGGTGTACGTTTTTACTGTATTACTGTAAATACTTACACCAATTTTCCTGATGAAAAGAGGTCTATTGATCAAGGTTATAAAACAAGATTTACATCATTTCACAAAAATATGACTTGCACCACTTTGTCTTTAACACCCTCATTAAAAAAAAACTAAAATACAACACAAAAGGTATAAATTTCGACGGAATACACTGAAATAATCTCAGATTTGCTAATGACGCGAACATTTCAAATACTCTCTTTTTGTCCTACTAGGTCTTATCCTTTTTTCTTCAAGAGCTTGTCTCCAATGTTACAGTTTTCGTTCTAAATCCCTTTCAATAGGTACATCACTAATATGATCATGGTGTGACTAAGTATATTTACGGCCCTGTAGTATGTGCATTATAATATTATATCTCCTTTGTTTGGTGCTATTATAGCATGCGGTTTATCCCAAGGATGCGGTCTACATGTGCATATAGCTATAGTCAGGGCCGCCGCTAAGGTGTTGGCCGCCCGTGTGCAATTTAATATTTGCCGCCCTCTTCCAATTTAAACACTTTAGAAAAATGTACCTTACTAGTATTTAAAGAAATGTGCAGAAGTAATTTGTTAAGTAAATGTCTTGTTACTTTGAAAAGTCGACTTTATTGTTTTTCCAAAGAGACGCTAATTGTATCTGAACGTCTGCTGTCCTTCCGGTGAGTACCGATTTCACAAGGATAGAAACTATTTTCACCTAATATTTTTTATAAATGGAATATCTCTCTGTCTGTTCTCTTCTCCCTCTTTTTCTCTTCCTGTTCTCTTTTTTCTTCCTCTCTCTTGGTTTGCAGTTTCTCTCTTCCTTCCCTCTTTTCCCTCTTATCTTCTCCGTCTTTTCCATTGCTTTTGATTGCACTGGTTCTAGATCCGATTTATTCCTTTTCTTCCACTTCTCGCCTCCAGCTTTTCTCCCCTCGAGTTTCGTCCCTTCCTTTTTCCCCCCTCTTATTGTTTTTTTTTTGTCCCATTTTTCTTCCCACGAGTTGAGTCGTGCTGATCAGTTCAGTAGGGCAGTGCGCCCTTGCCCCTCAAAGGCTATTTTCCACTTGGGTTCCATATCTCCCTTAGGCATTGCTTGTAATCCACTATGTTACCCCTGGGCCATCACCCCTTCGGCATGATGGTGTTACACCTTGAGGTTGGGGTGGCGGTATATTAGGATGATAGATAGCCGTCATCCCTATGGATATCCGTTTGTTTTCACTGGTTTCCTCCACTGGTTTTAGAGGATTTCTCCTCGGGTATAGGATTGGGTATCAGGACGTGTACCTATGATGGGTAGGGGTGGGTGTCGTATAATAGTTGGAAGTATTAACTATCACACAAGGACAGGTTAGGAGCTTGGCTAGAGGAGAGCGAACAGCTGCTACAATTTGTTGCCTTTTACGATGAGCAGGAGAAGCTGTGGAGGGTATTCTATTTGAGCGGCCCGCCTCCACACGGGGACGAGAAAAATATCTAAAAGTCCGAAAGCCGCCAGCCGCTTTGAATGAAAAAGTATTCCCGGAGCTGCTTTATGACTATACTTGCAAAAGGGCAGTGCATACAATAAATAATATTTTCTGATATTTTTGTTTAGATTAGGATGAAAAAAGAACTATAAATGATAAATGAAACGCATTTTAGTATTATCAGGTAATAATAATTCTCCCACACTTGCTCCTAGGATGTAGCGAAAGGTCCTTCTCGTCCAAACTGCTTCACCAACAAACAAACAACGGGACTCGCTCGAAATCTCTATTCAGTTTTTTCTCTGCTCGATATCTTGTGCAAATTGATATCCACCGGCTACTCGTTCTAGATAGAAAACAGGAATCTCCTCGGACACAAGGAAAATTAACTTCTCAACTCGGTCAACGATTTCGTTTGACGGTCCTCTCCAAATATTCATTACACAGTGACCATTTTTTCTCTCCTCAAAATCAGATTCAACACTCTCATCCCCACCATCTATCTTTTTTCGCCAATCACAAACATCCTCTCTACCCACGACATCCATATTTTCATTTCTTAAGAACCAATTTATTTTGGATACAACGTTTCCATTTTGTTAAATTCTAGGAGACACCAAATAATTTTCGTTGTTTCTAAATGCTAAACAAAAAGCCTTATATTCTAAACTCAATAAATTTGTTTATTGTCTCTCCTTCTCCGAATCATTTACAAATGTCCTATTGTCGATTCCAACGCGAAATAAATGTACTTTCTAATTTTTACCGCATAATTGTATGTCTGTTCAAAAAACCATTAACAAATCACTTGACGATTTTACTTTCCGCGAAAACCACTGTTTACTAACTAAATTATAATACATATTTACAATTTTTGGTCATATACAGGGCGATGAAAATCTATGATGTCGTGGTCTCTGATATAAATTTATTTTCTAAATTTTTCCCAAAAAGAATTATACAACAATATATTATCGAAAATGTCGAACTCCATCTAAAGGTACAATTTTATTTGTTCTCCATCTTTAAATGAACATTCCAAATACTAGGTACTACTAGGGCTTAAAACTTTTTACTTCAAAATCCTTTTCAAAACGTCCCTCGCTTTCAGTATGTCTATTCAGATATCAAGACGCGACTAAGTAGTTTGATGGCAATGTAGTTTGTACATTGTTGTATCTACTTTGTTAATGTAAACGGGTATTAATATACTTCTACATTCGTCTGCATTTATCCCACTTCCATCATCATCATCAATGGTGCTACAGCCCTGTGAAAGATCCTCGACCTTCCCAAGTCTATTACGCCAGTCAGTCCTATCCATTGCCAACCGTTGGCAGTTTGCTGCGCCTATTTTTCTTCCATCCTCATCTACACTATCCTTCCATCTAAGTTTTGGCCTACCCCTATTTCTACTTCCCACAGGTTGTGACATAAGGATTCTTCTAGGAGGATTGTTATGCTGTGATCTTGCTAGATGTGCTGCCCATCTTAGTCTTCCTATTCTTATAAGAGATACTACGTCTTTACCACCAAATATATGTTTATATCTGTGGTATACCTCGTACTCGTACCTCCTCCTCCAAATACCATTTTCACAGATGCCACCGAATATTCCTCTCAGGATCCTTCGTTCAAATATAAGCAGAAGGTTTTCATCTGCCTTGGAGATGGTCCATGTCTCCGATCCATATGTCAATGTCAACACTGGTTGTAGAAAGGTTTTGTTTATGGCTATTTTTGTTTTTTGACTTAAGTTTCTGCTTCTCATATGTCTACTCAGTCCAAAATAGCATTTGTTCGCTAGGATTATCCTTCGCTTGATTTCTTCCGTCATGACGTTCTCCTTGGTGATCAGGGAGCCCAAATATGTGAATTTGTCCACCACTTCAAAGGTAGAGTTATCAACAGTGAATTGGTGACCGATGTTTCTGACTCTATTGTTGGGTGTTGATGCCATCATCTTAGTTTTCTCCTCGTTTACTTTCAGGCCCATATTTTTTGAGGCATTTGAGAGGGTGCTATACATTTCTTCTAGTTTGCGTGTTGTGCGGCAACTAGGTCCACGTCATCTACATATGCCAAAATTTGGGATGATTTATTAAAAATATTTCCTCTGTTGTCTATTCGGGCATCTCTGACCGCCTTTTCCAGAGCTATGTTAAAGAGGAGACACGCCAACGCATCTCCCTGTCGCAGCCCAACATTCGTTTCAAACGCCTGTGATTGTTCGCCCTGTCTTTCGACTTTGCAAACGACTTTACGCATTGTATCCCACTTCCATACCTAATTTTATTAAACAAACCTGTTATCCAACTTGTCTCTTCTAAAGCTGCCCACACTTTCACAGGAATATCATCTGGTCCAACCTTGAGTAACTTCCTCGTTTGTGGTTTGGGTGACCATTGCTGTTATTGTCTATTGTCTCCATTAACTCAACTGATTTTCTGTCAAATTCTGCATTTAATAATCCAAATTACTTTTTCCATTGCTTATTGACATACTATTCTATAGTATTTGATTATTTTCGTCTCGGATACATATATTTATAAACTTACTAAATTTTTTTGCTTTTTTTTTGTTCTATGTTTGGCTTGTATGTATCTTCGTTTTACTCTGGTACCTGGTACCCAGATTAGTTATTATAGGTAATGTTTTTATTGTTATTGTTATTATTTTATCAGTAAATACAAACTTACCACTACAATTTACAACCAATAGAATTTGTAATTTTCTTCTATTTTTACACTAATAATTTTATATGTCTCTAAAATGAATGTAAATTACATCAGTTAAAATCGTATTTTTACTTGTCTCTGACAGTGCTTTTTGCTACTAATTAACTTTCTCAGCACAGCGGACCTTTTAAGTCAAAGCTTTCCTCTCTAATCCAAACTAGTTGCAACCAGGGCCGGCGATAACGGGCCTGCAAGGGATGCACTGCAGGCGGGCGCCCCTGTTTGGGGACGCCAGAATGAGCTTTTTCTGCTTGTGTGATGCAAAATACTTAAATGGAAAAATTCATTTTTTAAATGTGGTTTAAATTCGTCATAATACCCTAATCTGTGTTTGTTTATTTTTGCTTATCACACATGTAAAATATACAAAAATATGCAATGCCGCATAGAATTCTTACTATTAGGTAGTAATATAATAATTTATTGGTCAAAGATATCATATTTCAACCAAACAACTTTGCTCATGAGAATGCTTTGTTTATTTTCTTCAAATTCCTTGCAAGTTGTTAGTTTTGTATCAGCAGTTAGGAGAGGAAATGAATGATTTCTAGTAAAATAAACAAGATTGTGATACTGTTTTCTTGCCGCCTATCTAATTTAAGTTTAAGTATTATGAACCTATTAATAGGTAGGTACCAAGTTAAGTATTAATCCCATATAAAAACAGAACCTACTTAAAATAAGCATTTTACAAAAAATAATCTAGTTTAGATCTCTTTAGATTTGGTATTATTTCATGTGATTATAATATAGAATAGTTTGTCAGTTGTACTCTGCAGTTAAAGAATCTAATAGTGTTGTATTCAATTAATATAAAATTATTTTTGTTAAGTACTCAGTACTATTATTAAATTATGGGTTTACATTACTGCAGAAGCATAATCTTAAGGTTTTAAAGTTATTGCCTCCCCTGACCCTGAAAATGACTCAAATTTACAAAAAATATATCAATTTTATTACTATAGTACTGTATAATGTATTGTATATATAATGCTTGCCCCCCAATCAAAATTTCAAATGGCGCCCCTGAACAGTGGATTCAAAAAATATCTAGGGTACAAATCGAAAAAGAAAAGCCGAAAACGAAGAAACGACAAAAAACAATCTTAGTTCTCTTAGCCAATTTCTTAAAAAAGTTAAAGTGAAGTTGTTTTGTCAGATGATGGGCCCAATAAAACTGTAATCAACTTTATTTTTGGACATTTGCGGATAGCAGGACACCGACTTTAGTTGGTGCCTCGTTGCCCGGAACACACATTTTTAGAACACAAGTCCAAAATCAAGCCATTAATGGGGAGAAAAGCTCTTCTAGCTACCCCTAAAATCAGGTGGTATAACCACATAAAGTATATACACAGGATGTCCCATTACCCAGGACATAGACATATTAGTTCCTATGTCTATAAATAGTTTACTTTGTTGTATGTTCACTTTGCAATTTCTATAAATTGTTGCAATAGGTATATCGATTTTGTTTTTTTTTCTTTACTTTATATTTTGTATTTATGTATTTTTTTTTATATTGACGATTTATCAAATTTCAGAAAATTGTATTTGTTATTGTTATTGTTAGATATTATTTATTTATTTTTTCTGACTTTAATTAAGCTTTGTCCATAAAATTTTTATAATTTTCAGTGACAATAAAGCATATTTCTATTCTATTCTATCCAAGGTAACGTTCAGTACAAAGCCTCCTCATTCGTTATGTATTGCAATGGGGAGGGGTGGTGGTATAGCTTGGGGGTCAGATAGATACCACTCCAGGTTATGGGCGGTCAGATAGGTACCACTCCAGGTTATGGGCGGTCAGATAGGTACCACTCCAGGTTACGCAGTGTAACCGGTTTGATCTTCGGACATGTGGGTCTCACTTCACTGTTCCATTAGAACACACATAATGTCCCTGAGGCTGGGGTTGTACGAATATCTGTGTGTATCTGTGTGTGGGGGGGTGTGGGGCGCCAGTGCTAGTTTTGCAGGCGGGCACCTTATACCCTAGCGCCGGCACTGGTTGCAACTTCGTGAAATATACTATATAATAATATGTTCTTTTCTTGTCAAAAAATAATCTATTTGGGAATGATTTTGCCGACTTTTGTATGTGATAAGTTGAATACATCCACAGCATCAACCCCTCCCTTGGATTGACCTCGTATTATAATACTGAGTAGATAAAGCCACTGTGAGTGCTATCGCTATCAGATAGTACAAAATGCGGCATTGAAATATTTTTGTAACAAAATTTACTTTAAAATTTAAAGATCAGTCCTCACATTAATTAAATCTTTTTCACCTCCTGCTTGTATAAGATAATGATGGTGTCAGGTAGTTTTAAATAAAACAAGCGAACGTTCGCGTTGGCTAAATTAAACATTCTGATCAACAACACTCCGGTACACTCGGCAGACTGATAAAACTGCAAATGGCAAACAAATGTCTTTATATTAGAAATTTCTCCGTGCTGAGGAAATTAAGTAAATATTTACCTTATTTTCAATTACGTAAATCCTGTTGCAAATCCTTCTTCCTTCCATTTCTCCGCTCTACATTTCACGAATTATATTCATTACGAGATTCTGCAAAACATACCTCCTTGCCTTCACATTTTCAGCTGAAAATAATTTTCTTTGCAGCTTTTGTATTTCACCCTTTAATTGCGCTTGTTTTTCCAAAGATATCTGGTCCTTTCTTTCAAATAATCGTCAGTTTGAGTTTGTATTTTTGGGTTGATTAATTTTGGGGTTTGAGAACTTTTATTCTATAAAGCACACGATAACTGAAAGCCATTCAGCTAGAAAACTTTATCGGGTTTAATACCCTCAAAATCCACAAATTCAGTAACCTATTTAAACTTAAATTCAGTAACCGTCAGAAGATAACAAGAAAGAATATAAAACGAGAAACAAAGTCGACACAATAAATAAAAAGAAGAAAAATGACTGGTTAAATGAAAAGCTAGATGGTATTTAAAAAGACAGAAAAAGTCATAAAAAGTCATAAAATAAAACAATTTTATAAAAAAGTCAGATCAACAAAAAATAATCCCAGCATTAAAACAAGAGGACTAAAAAATCAAAAAGGAGAAACCGTATTTGAAGGTAAAAATATCAGCAGAATTTGGGAAGAATATTACGAAAACATGCTACCTATTCATTTCGGAGGAAATACACTGCGATGAAGAAGTAAGACCAATATTACAATAGTACAAGATAACAAAAAAAAAAGGAAGAGCAACGGAAGAAGATGAAATAGCAATGGAATTAATAAAATACGGAGGAAGAGAATTATACAAACAAATAAACAAGTTAATACAACAAATACGGACACAAAACACACTACCAGATGATCGGAACAGAGGTATTATAGTACCTATTTATAAAAAAGGATATCGGGTGGAGTGCGAGAATTACAGAGCAATAACCCTATTAAATAGGTGGAGAATTAGGAGAAATTAGGAGAATACCAGAACGGGTTCAAACCGGGCAGACCTACAATTAATTCCTTACATAAAGTGAAGCAAATAATTCAAAAATCGAGAAAATACTAAAGAGAAATGCACGTAATATTCATAGATTTTAAAAGCGCTTTTGAATCAATTAATCGGACAAAAATGATGGAAGAACTAGAGTATCTTGGAATCCCAGAAAAGACACATTTGTCTTATCTTGACATTGAATTCAAAAAACACCACAGCAAAGATCAGTTTCAACGGAACAACTTCTAAGGAGATCAAAGTAAACAAAAGCGTGGAACAAGGTGACTCTATCTCCATAACACTGCTTAACATGATACTGTAAGGAATAATAAGAGGACAAACAAAAATACTATTGTAGATTACACTTATACAGGGTGTTTGGTAAAGAATGGGCCATAGCTTAACCTCAGGTTCCTGAGGTTAAAATAGGCCGATTTAAGCTAACTTACCTTAGTACAAAGTTTATAATAACCGAGATACAGGGTGTCAAAGTTAAACTTTTTTTTATTTATTATTGCATATTTCCTGACAGGTATAAGATAACAACATGAAATTTGGTATGTGGGGGTTTTTTGGGTCGAGAAAACTAAATTCCCTACCAAAAATTATGTATTGCCCAGAGGGCGTCACATACGCCTTTCAGCACTCATTTATTACATTAATTTTTTTTATCCCTCACTCTGTATAATTTTGACATTAAAATTTTTATTCTACTATTAGTTTTACTTAAAAAAGGTATACTTCTTTCATCTCCGTAAACTCAACGGTTTTCGAGATAAACGCATTTTAAATCTGCGATACACCATCATTTTTAGCATAATATCATTGTAGTTACACCCGAAAAATAACTTAAAACCATAATAATTGTGCCAGTTCTCAAATTTATGTCATTGCATCGCAAAATTCCATTTGAAGAAATTTGCGATACATTTTTGGATAATTTTATGGTTTTAAGTTATTTTTCGGGTGTAACTACAATGATACGCTAAAAATGATGGTGTATCTCAGATTTAAAATGCGTTTATCTCGAAAACGGTCGAGTTTAGGGAGATGAAAGAAGTATACCTTTTTTAAGTAAAACTAATAGGAGAATAAAAATTTGAATGTCAAAATTATACAAAGTGAGGGATAAAAAAATTGAACGTAATAAATGAGTGCTGAAAGGCGTATGTGGCGCCCTCTGGGCAATACATAATTTTTGGTAGGGAATTTAGTTTTTCGACCCAAAAAAACCCCACATATCAAATTTCATGTCGTTATCTCATACCTGTCAGGAAATATTCACTAATAAATAAAAAAAAAGTTTAACTTTGACACCCTGTATCTCGGTTATTATAAATTTTGTACTGAGGTAAGTTAGCTTAAATCGGCTTTCGTATTCTATTTTCGTAGCTTTCGTTTAGCTTTCGTATTCTATTTTTGGAATTAATAATGTCAGTTGATTGATTTTGAACAACAATGAATATCTTGGGCAAACTCTGTCTTAAAAATATTTAAAACAATATTAAAAGAGTAATTATTTAATAAAGTTCTCAAGGATTGCTTCACGGATCACTTCGACTTCATCGGACCTTCGATAATAAAATCAAAAATTTCCAAAAGCTGTTCACGAAAATCTGCTACAGATACTAAAACTACCAGAGATATGAGATAATCTGCTTAGATAAAACTAACCGAGATTTAAAATTTCATCGCGTGGGACAAACTGTTCGCTATTTTTCGAAACAAATTTGTTCTAAAGCAGTAATCCGTTTAGGTGAGCTAAACTGGCAAGAAAAGACGATGGTATCATGCAAAACTAAATTCATTATATGCGCATAATAGTGAGTAAATAAAGCTTGTGATGCAATAGTTTTAACTTTTGCCTGGAGACCATTCAATTCACCACACATCACAGCAACGCCGTCATAAGATTGCCCCAGTTTGCCCTAACAATTTATTTTTGATATCAAAAAATTTTAATCTGTTCTTTAAAACACCAAAAATCTATTCTGCCTTATTGCTTTTACTCACGTCTCTAAAACCTAAAAACCTCTCATAAATATTACCACGTAACGCGTACCGAACAATAATAATTGATAATTGTGAATGACATGATAATCAGAAGTTTCATCTACTTCCAGCGAAAAGCAAATGATTTTCTAAATCTCAGATTCAATAACGTTATTTAAAATGTAATTATTTGATTATGTATATTAGTTCATTCTGTATTACGAATACACTTCGAATCAGAAAGTAAATATTTCTAAAACAATTTTATTATTTCTCTATAATTACTTTGATTTTTAACAAATGCTTCGATCCATCATGTCCACTAAATGATAATTTCTGACAACTTAAAAAAATTACAATATCAATTAAACGACGTAAAACGGCGTGATTATTTTTGACAATTTCTGCCGATGATTCCAAATGAAACACCGACCGGCAGACTTAAAATGTGCCGTACCTACCGCTTATGCCTACGGAGAGAATGTAGTATGTTCGCTTGCTCATCGACTTGTTATTTCGTTCAGTTTTACGTGTAAATCGTCAAGCTACGGATGAGTTGGGTACGGCTAGCCGAAAAGTCAGATGAATGGCTCGGATCATTCATTTTTTGAGAAGTCTGTTATGCGCAGGGATCACTTAACGCTCAGATTGATCAAATCCTTTTAAAAACCATGAATAAAATTTAGTCTGTATTATCTGACAGATTTTTTTACTTCACAGATACAAATATTAAAAAAATCTATATCTAATCTATATCTATATTAATCTATATTAAAAAAATCTATATCTATAAATCTATAAATCTGACCGGCCGCCACTGATACGAGCCCCTTCCCATTTCAGTTGGCCTACCTTTGGAATTTGCAGTTTATGGCAATTACCACAAACAAATGATAATCTACATATTTTTAGAAATTCGCATATCAATTAATATTGCCTTTTTTATTAATATTTATGGAAAACATTACCCCTGTAATATTTTTATTTAGTTCAAACACTAATAATAAAAAATCGCTAAATCGTGGCGTTTGATCACTTAAATCAACGTACATTGATTTTTTTCATAATTATCTTAAAATCATAGCTAGCTGTGCAAAATTATATCAAAACAATTGTCAATTAATGTCAAATAGATTTTGTGATAATATAAAGCCTATTGGATAATATAAAGCCTGTTTGTCGAGATAAAATTATCAATGGGAATCGGTGGAGATGAAGTGATGGATGAGAAAACATCAATAGATTTTTGAATTCTGGAAAATCCAATTCGGAAATCGCGAATATGCTTCAATTGTCACAGTACAGTGTAAGAAATATTAGAAGATACAAAACCTCAGGTTTTGGCATTACTAAACCTATAAATGCAGGAAAAAGTAAAATAAACGAACCAGATCGAAGAAAATTAAGACGCATTATAGTGAAAAAACGACGTGCTAGAAAACTTATCTAGATTTAAGTGTTTTGTGAAGTAACCTCGTTGGAAGGCACGTTTCTAGATCAACATATCACCGAGAGGCCTACAAATTATTATTTGCTTATTTACAAATTAATTGAATAAAGTTGAAAAAATCAATATGAATTGTTTTTGAAAAATTTCATTTTATCTCAGACTAATGACAATCCAGTCTTAACATTGCAACACCAGAAAAATAGGTTAAAATGGTCAAAAGAGCATTGAGGTTGGACAAATTCACTAATGGATGCAATACAATGGAGTGATGAATCCAGATTTGAAGAGTGTGTCTTGGAGTCGAATTGGAGACAGTAGGAGTCGAGTTATTCGCAGAAAAAATAAAGATTTTCAGCCTGACTCTCTCAACATCAAAGTCAAATTTCATACGTTTATCGTGATTTGGGGCAGCATGTCGGCGAATGGTGTGGAAAAGTTGCATTTTATCGATAGAATTTTAAATACGGGCAAATAATATTTGAAGGTTTTAAATAATCTTTTACCGATTTTGGAACAAAGTCATTTAAATAAGTTAAAATCAGCGAAACATTTTGTCTTCCAACGGGATGGCTTAGGTTGCCATACATCAAAAGAGTTTAAACTGGATTGGAGACCATGATATACTACTTCTAGAATACGTTTTTAACAGTCCTGACTTGTCCCTGAGAGAAACTTTCGTGTCTCTTTGTGGCGCGAAATAAAAAAACATTGGGGAAACATCCTGCTAGGTCCGTCAAAGAATTGAAGCAAAACTTGCAAAAAATATGGGATTAATTTACACCAGAGTGTTGCCAGAACTTGGTAAAAACTATGCCTCGAAGAATTTTGAATCTAATTAAAAATAAAAGGGATGTCACTTACGTGTTTTTAATTTGTTGTTATTCTGTTTAGTTGATTGTTTTTATTAATTTGAAACATATTTTGTATACTTCTCGAAATCCACAAATTATCGATGAATTAAAACTTTCCAAGTTTAGGTTGCTTGACTTTGGTATTTGTTCTATAAAATTGGATTTTCTTTTCAATCTGCATTGGGCCAACTGATATGGGAAGGGGCTCGTATTTACTATTAAAAACAGGATCAAAAGTGACCGGACCAGAGATAAATTTTCAAAAGACAAAAAAGTAACACAGACAAGAGCTAGCATAAACAGACGTACAATTGAGTTAGAGGACGGTATTGAAACTGTAGAGGCACAAATGGAACAAAAGAACCAGAAATTTAAAGAAGAATAGTAAAGGGAAACAAACCTTACTTTTCACTCGCCCATGTCCTCCGCTCCAAAAACAATTGCTGGAGATCGAAAATCAGAGCCTACAGAACTATTATCAGTCTGTCTAGACATTATTAGTAGGTTATGGATGCGACCGATAACAAAAAAAAACTGAAAGTCTTTGAGAGGCAAAACCCAAGGAAGATTTTTGGGAGAATGGAGAATAAAGTACTACCATGAACTCTACGAACTTTTCAAAGCAGTGGCGGCCCGTGAGGTAGTGCCATAGAGCCATGGCACAACCTTCCTAACTATGATATTATTCGGCTGCAGAATCTTGAGCCAAAATTGGTACTGCCACGGCCAAAAAGAGAAAGATTTTACGAGCATCCTATATAAGTGACAGAGAAAGAGCTTATTGGACTATTTAGTATACCTTAAATAGGAATCTCGTGCCGGGCACAAGATTTTGAGTTTCTTTAAGTGCTGGCTTGTCGCTTTTGTTATGTCCATTTTCTGTTAAAGTTTTGTATTTATAATATTATTATTAAACTTTTAGTGCAGCATGATCGTGGGTGTAGTATAAGTATAAATAATATTTTGATTATTTCTTAAGTTTAATTTATTAATTGACAATGCATGAGATTAGTATCTTAAAAAACTCTTTTGGTGGTTTTTCTTTACAAATTTTATAAGGTTTTGGGGAGCTTTCGAGTTAGCTTAAAGAGGTCACGAAGAAAAAAAATTCACAAAATAGAGGCATCTTTAAGGAACAGGTCAATTTTAGCGCCGAATTAGACAACGACTTAAAGGTTCATAATATTTAAAGTTCCAGATCTTTCAAAGGTCTACCGTCTCCTGACATGTAGTTGCTTCTAATTTATTTATGTCGGAGAAGTTTTCTGCTTACAAGCGTCGGTTCCCCGAATCATTTTTAATGAAACATGAAAACAATTTTAATTTTTAAACAAAACTCTTTTTAAAACTGAATTAGAAATACCCACTGTATTAGTGAGACGAATTAAGTACTACCTCTAAGGCTATTCCGCTATGAGTTTTATTAAATGAGGAATTTTTAAAAAGCACATTGGAAGAAACTATTAAACTTTTAAGCATTTTAATTACCATTCCTATATCAATATCTGAAGCAGAACGCTGTTTTTCGATGTTAAAACGAATTAAAACATTGGTTAAATATACAATGAAAGAAGAACAACTTAGGTATGTTATCTGCAGAAAAGCATTTTGTAAATGGTATTGATAATTTTAATAATACATACTACTAATTTAAGTCATTGAAAACTTTGCAACCAAAAAAAAACAAGAAGGATGTATCGTAAACTTTAAAAGTGGTATTAACTTTGTGCATGTGTGTAAATTATGAAATAGAAATAGTATTATTTTTATAATTTTGTAAATAGAGACTAAATCGTAATAGTATGGTATAGTTAGACCCAAACCCAGACATCCAAAGTGAAAGTTATCCTCCAACACCAAATTGTTCTATATGGTCCATATAATGTTCAGAAAAAAGTCACACCATTTTGAGCGTCGGGTTTGGGGGGGAGAGTGTGTGTGTGTGTGTGGAAAGAGATGGCATTAGACAAAGCGTCTTTTTGCCACAGAATTTTGTTATAGATATGTTTAAATTTTTATCTTAGAATCATTTATAAACTTGATTAAGATATTAAATATAGATTTGTCAGAATAAGATAAAAGATTGCTGATGCTAACTGGAAGGCTAATGTTAAGGTTAATTAAACCTAAATATAAGTTTTGAGTCTGATCCCTATGATTAAGACAATCCAAGAATACATGGTTCAGATCCCCGATGGACTCATAGTTACACGGACAGAAGGGAGTTTCATAGATTCCAATCCTATGTAGATGCTCTGGAAAAAGGCCATGGTTAAGTTTTAGCCGGGTTATTAATGAGGAATGTACTTTGTTATAATTGTAGTTAAAATGAGGTATACATTTGGGTAATAATGGGTGAATAGAAAAGTAATGATTTCTTGATGTCTGCTGAACATCTTCGTATTTGGACCTCCATCTTTCCCTGCCAACACTTCTGATAACAGAAAATAGGTCTTTGAAGTTGAAAATGTTTGTGATTTCTGGTATGTCGGATGTATTTTTTGCCATTCCGTCCACTATTTCGTTTCCAACCACTCCGCAATGTCCTTTAACCCACAGTAAAGTAACTGTTTTTTTAGTGGATTTTAGATTATGTAATGTTTTTTTGATATCAAGAATACTGGAGTTTTGGAAATTATCTAATGGATGGCTACAAATAGCTTGTAGTACTGCCTGAGAGTCTGAGAGTACTACAACGTTCTCGCAATAATTAGAAGCACACCAAGTTAGTGCTTTCTGTATGGCAGCAGCCTCGGCTGTAAAAATAGAACAGCAATCCGGAATTCGGTATTTTTCTGCATAATTGTTGTTTGAAACAAAAAATGCGAAACCAGTACTTTCATCTGTTTTTGATCCATCTGTATAAATTACTGTTAAATTTTTCCCTAATTTGTTTAGTATGGATTTAAATATAAGATTTGTTAAAGTTGGCAAGCCTGAATAAGATGGCATTATAATGGTTGGTTTGTCTATCAGAACTTCAAAGTCATGTTCGAAAATAGGAAATTTTGGTAGCTGTGAAATATAAGGTTGGTAAAGATTCGTATCGATAAAAGATTCTGTAAGAGGAGGCGAATTTTTTATCCTCCAGTAAGAATTTGTTAAATTTTCTGTCGAAAGCAGACCTATTTTGTGAACCATAGTTGTATTAAACGTTCTGTATTTTATTAGACATTTGTTTGCTAATATTTGCCTACGTATGTATAAAGGTGGTTCTTGAGCTTCTGCTAGAACTGCATGACTTGGTGAGGACATCATAGCTCCTAGACAGATTTTTATAGATTTATATTGTATTCTGTCTAGTGTTAAAAGATTTGTTTTGCAAGTAGAACCATAAAGAATACAGCCATAATCTAGAATGGATCGTATGTAGGATCTATAAAACATTAAGGAAATATATTGGTCTGCACCCCAACTTTTTTTGGAAACGAAACGCAGAAGGTTAATTCCACGCTCTGACTTTTGTTTCACATATTTTATATGGCTAGACCACAAGAGTTTTTTATCTAGGATCATGCCCAGATACTTATACTCTTCTTCTAAGGGAAAAGCATAATCACCTATATGGCATTTGCCTCTGATTTTTTGTCTACGTCTTGTAAAACATACAATCGAAGACTTATCTTTTGATATGCTAAATCCCATGTTTTTAACCCACCTATCTATATTCCTAAAGTTACGTTTTAGATTAAACATACAATCATCGTAGGATTTATGGCTGGTATATAAACATATATCATCGGCATACTGTATTATTTTACATTTGTCATCTATCAGGTCATGCAGATCTGCAGTGTAAACATTAAATAACAAAGGGCTTAGAATTGAGCCTTGTGGAAGACCGTTATATAATATTCTTGGACCGTGTAATACATTATTATGGTCACGTAAATATATTTTTCTGTTAACATACAAATTTAATATATTTACAGATAATCTTTTATCGATACCACATGCCACCATTTTTGAATATAATATATCCAAATCAACCACGTCATACGCACCCTTTAAATCTATAAACAAACATAGCATAAATTCGTTCTTTGAGAAGCAAAGTTGAATATCCGAAACTAAATGTATGAGAGCATCAATTGTGCCTCGACCTCTACGAAATCCATACTGTGAATAGGGAAAAACTGCTTTACTTTCTAAAAGATGTTCTACTCTCAATTTTATTAGTCTTTCAAGAGATTTTGTTACACATGATAATAAGGAGATGGGCCTATAAGATGATGGAAGTTCTGGATTTTTGTTGAATTTAAGTATAGGACATATGACTATATTTTTTAAAGTGTCGCAATATTCTTGTTTCAACCACCAATTATTAAAGATTTGTAAGAGAATGTGTTTAGCATTTAATGGCAATTTGTCCAATATTTTATAGGTAAAACCATCTAAACCAGGTGCTGTATTTCTGCTTTTTTTAAGAGCAAACTCTAGTTCTGAAAAAGTAAAAGGTTTTGACATGTGATCTATGTTAGTATTAAAACGAAAAATGTCTATGTTATTATCAGCAATATTACCTGGGGCAGATGAAGGTGCAAGTTGATCTAGTAATTTATTAATGAGATCTTCAGGAAGTTGTGGTTTCTTATTGTATTGATTATTGTTGGAAAATGATCTTACAGTTCTCCAAATTTTTGAGAGAGGAGTACTTTTGTTCAAGCTATTTAAAAAATGAATCCAGCAACATTTTTTTTTTCATTTTAAATAACCGTCTGGTTTGGGCTGCAATGTTTTTATAAATTATGTAATTATTATAGTTACTTTGCATTCGGTATGCTTTTAAAGCTTCTGATCGTTTTTTTATTATATGTGTACATTCCTCATCCCACCAATAGGGCCTTGGGGTTGAAGGAGTAAAGGGTTTCTTTATGGGCATAGATTTAGAGGCGACAATGGAAATAGTTTGAAAAAGTTGAGCTGTCTGCTCATCGTTTGAAAGATCATCGGTTGTTGAAAAGGTAGAAAGTTGATTCTCTAAATATGTATGGAACAGTTTCCAGTCAGCGCGGGATTCATTCCATTTGGTTGATGGATTAATAAGAAAAGAAGAAGGATTAATTTTAAGTTCTATTTTAATAGGAAAATGATCGGATCCCAGTGTGTCAGAGTGTACTGACCAGTTTATACGGTTTGTTAATGTAGCTGATGTGATAGTCAAATCAACGGCAGACTGATTCCCACTTGGACCGATTCTAGTAGGTGTTCCGTCATTTTGAAAGACTAGTTCGAGAAAATCCATACTTTCGACTAAAGTTCTACCATTACGGTCATCCGGGATCGGGCCCCACATGCAATGGTGGGCATTAAAATCACCACAAAAAACTGTTTTATTAAAATCAAATTGTTTGAATAAATGTATCCAATCTGTTTTATCTACTCTGATGTCAGGAGGTCTATATATAGACACAAAAGATATATTAATTTTATTAAGTAAGACTGCACACACTTCTATTCCACTATTAAAATTATAGTTAATGTTTATTATTTGATAATCAATGCTCTTTAATATGAAAATACCTACGCCACCATATCCGCTGTCACGACATTTTGAAACAAAATTATATCCTTTTAATTTAAAATCCATTTGGCTTTTCAACCAAGTTTCGGATAAAATAATAATATCTACATGAAAATTATTAATATAATTTACAAGATTATCCCTATTGCTAACTAAAGATCTACAATTCCATTGTAAAATATTTAATAATGATTGACTAGGCTGATTGTGTTTATCCATTTGGAAGTTAGTGACTGCTGTCATTAAGACTAGTCCCTATATTATCCGTTTCTGTGTTAGTACCTGTATCTTCTAGATTATTAGAAATAAGTTTTCTTAATTCATTTTCTAAATTGCATATGGGTTGAGATTGATTAGTAGTATCTATGAGTTGGTTTATATGAGATGTCACAAGTAATATAAGTTTCTCTTTATAGTCAATAAATTCGTCCCTGTAAGGATTAGGGATTATCGGATTAGATTTAGGGGTGGGTCTTTTGCTAGTTGAGGCAGAGGAATGGGGTAGAATTGGAGGAGAAGTTGCTTTACGTTTATTAGCTGTATTTGTTGTGTTACTAAATCTTTTTGCCGGATTATTTAATGTGAAATTAGAGGTATTGTTAGTTGGGTTAGGTAAGCTTGGAAAATTAGTAATGTTATTTAAAATAGCAAATCTATTATTAGTAGTTATTTTTGCGTAGTTCGGGTTGTTATGTAGTTGCTCTGCTTCTTTGAAATTTATATTTTCTCTTGCCATTATTGTCTTGATTTTTCTCTGTTTCTCGTATATTGGACACTTTCTTGACAACGAGGTGTGCTCGTTAGTTTTACAATATATGCATAGATTATTTCCACTACAATTTTCTTCTGTATGAGAAGTGTCTGTACATTTTTTACATTTACTCTCCTTGGATTTACATAATCTAGAGCTGTGTCCGTACATAAGACATTTGTAGCATTGGACCACTGGATGCACGTAAGGATCAACTACGAAGTTACATAAGTTAATTATTATGTTTTGGGGAACTTCATTGCCCAAAAATTCTACAATAATTATTTGTCTTGGTACTAATTGAGTAGTACCGTCGCTGTTGGTTATTTTTCTTTGCATTCTTTGTACATTCACCACCTGCTTTTCAGAAATGATTGCGTCTTTCAGGTAATCCTCCGAAAAGAACGTGTCAACCATTCTGACTACGCCCTTTCTGTGCGTGTAAAATTTAGGGATATATGCTATTAGATCGTTTTTAATTATCAATTCATGATTAATTAATTTATTTGCTGCAGAATAAGTTTTTAATATGACTTTTACCCTACTAATACCTACCGTTTTTATGTCTACTACATCATGTTT
Organism: Diabrotica virgifera virgifera; assembly: GCF_917563875.1. Taxonomy (NCBI): domain Eukaryota; kingdom Metazoa; phylum Arthropoda; class Insecta; order Coleoptera; family Chrysomelidae; genus Diabrotica; species Diabrotica virgifera. The sequence continues at coordinate 178,500,547 of NC_065449.1, read as the reverse complement.
TATTAAAGGATCATTTAACAAAAAAGAACCGACCCTGATTGGAAATAATCTTCCAATACTAGAATTTTTATGTTCAATATAAACAAAGAATGGTGCCTTGTCATCAGATTTATACCTATTATCAAAATCGATTAAATTATTTACAGACCTGTTGTTATCCATATTAGTTTTTTTAGAGTTGTTTTGGTCAGGCGGTTCGCCAGAACCTATTGACTCTGCTTCCATATTTACCTAGTTTTTGTTGAAAAACTTTATGACTCTAATATATCAGTTTATTAGCACTAATTAAATAAATTCACAAAATATCACAATAGCAATTATTTTGAAAACACCGAAGACAATAATATTGGAGCGACCTTCACTCTATGATTGTCGAAACGATACTGTGGGGGGGAGAGGGGGGGAGAAATCTGCAAGTTCGTAGTTTTTTAGGTTTTTCGTCAATATTTCTAAAACTAAGCGGTTTAGCATGAACAACCCTCTACACAAAATTGTTCTACATTAAATTTTAAATAAAAAAGGCCCGATGCATAACCCTTCTAAAATGAACGGTTCCAAAGTTACGGAGGTAGTATAGTATAATTGGTCCAAAAAAGGCCTCACCCAGACATCCAAAGTAAAAGTTTTCCTAAAAACACCAAATTGTTCTATATGGTCCACATATTGTTCAGTAAAAAGTTGCACCATTTTGAGCGTCCTGTTTGGGGGGGGGGGGAAGATGGGGGAGAAGTCGGTAAATTACTAGTTTTTTTACGTTTTTCGTCAATATTTCTAAAACTATGCTTTAGCGTAAGGAATGTTCTATAGAAAAATGTTCTACATAAAATTTAAAACAAAAAAGGTTCTATACATAATTATTATAAAATCAACGGTTCCAGATTTACGGAGGGTGAAAAGTGGAGGTTTTCGATACTTTTTATATTTACCGATTTCTCCGCCCTCTCAAAATGGTGTGACTTTTTTCTGAACATTATGTGGACCATATAGAACAATTTGGTGTTGGAGGATAACTTTCACTTTGGATGTCTGGGTTTTTGGTATAGTTATATCATAAATATTGCCCAAAAAATATAAAAAGTATCGAAAACCTCGACTTTTACCCTCCATAACTCTGGAATCGTTGATTTTATATAACAATTATGTATCGTACATTTTTTGTTTTAAATTTTATGTAGAACAATTTTGTATATAACATTGTTTACGCTAAAGCATAGTTTTAGAAATATTGACGAAAAACGTAAAAAAACTACTAATTTACCGGCTTCTCTCCATCTCCCTCCCAAACCGGACGCTCAAAATGGTGTAACTTTTTACTGAACAATATGTGGACCATATAACATTTTGGTGTTGGAGGAAAACTTTTACTTTGGATGTTTGAGTTATTCCTTTTTTTGGACCAGTTATACTACGCTACCTCCGTAACTTTTGAACTATTCATTTTAGAAAGATTATGCATAGGGCCTTTTTTATTTCAAATTTAATGTAGAACAATTTTGTATACAGGGTTGTTCATGCTAAACCGCATAGTTTTAGAAATATTGGCGAAAAACTTAAAAAAGTACGAATTTACCGATTTCTTCCCCCTCTCCCCCCAAACCCGACGCTCGAAATGGTGTGACTTTTTTCTGGACATTGTGTGGGCCATATAGAACAATTTGGTGTTGAAGGATAACTTTCACTTTGGATGTCTGGGTTATGCCATCTTTTGGATCAACTATACTATACTATAATACAAGCTAAGTAATATTAGCAGTAAATAATGGTTGTAAGTTGAGAGTTTTTTTATTGTTAATGAATTTACGGAACTGTTTTGATAAATTTTGAACAATTTCTTGGCACCTCAGATAAAGATACATAAGCTACATAAGGTAAAAGTATCAGCGCCTATTTTTTTTTTAATTTCTGCTTTATAACTTTTTTGACAATATCGTAAACCCGTTACTAAAAATTTTTGGCGGCTGTCCGAATTCTGGCACTACCTTCTTAAAGTGGTACGAGCCGCCACTGTTTCAAAGAGGCACCGATATCAGAATTCATTAAACTTCAGAGATTTAGAAGGGTTGGTCATGTAGTGAGAATGTAGAAACACGAAGAGAGAAAGAGAGAAACAGAGAGAGAGAGAGAGAGAGAGACAGAGAAAGAGAGAGAGACAGAGAGAGAGACAGAGAGAGAGAGAGAGAGAGAGAGAGAGAGAGAATTATTATAACAAGTCATTCCAGTTATGTACTATTTTTTTTTTCTCCAATAAAGCTACAATAAATTATGAAGTTAAAGGATTATTATTTTAAGCTGAAAAATGTATTAATCTTTGAAAAAGCTGTAAGATACCCTATTTCGAAGTAAGATATAGCTATTATTATCCCATCCCTTTACAAATATACCAGAATTAGCCTTTCGTCAGTTTAGAATTTGTTCTGGAATGTGTGGAAATACAACTCCCTGTGCGCATACTTTCTTATCATTTGGTTGTAAATAAAAAGCCAAAGAATCACTTTAAAGATACATAATTACTACTGCCTGACATATTAAACCTGCAGCAGAACTTTGTAAAGAAATATTACTCACCACAAAATATCCACACAAAGAAAATAAAATCATGCTAAATTCGGATTCCAGTAAGACCCCCAACATCAAAGAAAAAATTCGCGCACAAAAGTTCGTTTCTGATATCCGACAAACGTATGAAGTCGTTTTTCCGCTTATGCCAGCTAATTCTAATTCAATTCCAAGTACGATACGCATATCTCAAAACCTTCAGGCAGACATATTTCTGAAATCAGCTTTTCTCTGTCTTTCTGTCTATCGACAATTTCCTTTTAAACCTTGGTTTCCAATTCCCGACGCCGACATGGAAGAAGATAGTTTCTTAGGACTGTGAATATACTGCTCACAAAAATATGGGTATGCGTATTCACTCGTTACGTGACAACGTTACGTTATTGTACAACAAGTGAGAAAAAAGACATATTTCTTACGAGCACAGAAGTTTGTTGGCCCGAGCCGAGGTACGAGGCGAGTGCCGCAAATCAAGCGAGGGAGAAATATGTCATTTTCTCATGTGTTGTACACTGTACTTTTTCTATGGATGCGATTTTGTCAAGAGTTCAAACTTCAAAATTAAATAATTTAGGTGCTTTTTAGGTACTTATATTATATGCATAAATTGAGATAAAATAGATATACTTACTTGTAGGTATTTAATATTCTTAAAATTTATATACGTTATTTATTTAAAATTTTAATTAGTTCACAGTTATTTTTGAACAGTTTTGAAAGGTAATTCTTGGTATGTTTTGGTTCAACACATTTTGTTTGACTACATTAATTGTGTTTGTATTGTGCATGTTACCATGGAAACGGCGATCATGTATGGAAAACCGTAGGAGAACCCGTGAGAAAAAATTTTTCTCACTGCAATGGCCGACTTTTCTCACTGCCTGGGAAATGTTTCGCTTTGAATGTATGTAAGTAGTGAGAAAAGTGGCACATTGTATAGCATCCATAGAAAAAGATATTTTTTAAACTACATATGTACAGCTGGTTCCTAAAAAAACTGAAACAACTCTTAAAGCGTATTTTGTAGAAAATTTAGCAATGTGTTTTGAAGAATAAATACCTATTATTTACATACTGTCACTGTCACTGCCAAATCTTAAAATTTGCCAGATAACTTATTCTGTTCAACTTCAAAAATAGCGGCTTTAATATTTTATTTAGCAAAAATATATTTTATTCTAATTTATGTAAAAACTATCATTTATATACTTTTTATAAAATGCAGGAATTCAAAATAATATCAAAATTTAGACCTTAAGAGAATGGGTACGTATTTTCGGATGCAATGCTATTCAAATGGGGATTCATTTTTTTCGAATCCTGAGAAAACTAATAAGTATTTTTGAAAAATTTAAACGCAGAATGAAAGATTACTTTATTGGCGAGGGCCGAAAGTCCCTGAGAACTTCTATAATGTTTATTTTAATAAGTTACAGGGGTGAAACGCTAAGAGAAAATTTAGTGTGATATTTAATTTAAAATATCTCATTCAAAATAAACTTTTTATTTATTCTAAGGGACTTTCGGCCCTCGGTAATAATATAGTCTTTCATTCTGCGTTTAAATTTTTCTAAAATATTTATTGGTTTTATCAGGATTTGAAAAAAATAAACACAATGTCCGTGGTAATATTTCCAAATCTATCTTTGTTATACAACATACAACGCACTCAGCCGAATAGAATATTGTCAGCATACTGTCAGTCAGACAGTGACAATCAGTGACATGTTTAAATATTTGACATGGCATCAGGAATATTTTGAGTTGTTGATTAAATAATATTGATATATAGTGTATTTGATAAATAATTGATTTAAGACGTGAACTTAATAAAAAGTTATTTATTGTGCATTATTTGTGGAAGATCCAAGCAGAGAATACATCAGGATAATATATTCTGTGATCCAAGTATTTTGCTGTTAAAGATGTTCAAAATTGTAAGCGTTCCATAGTAACAATATATTATTAAAAAATCACTAACACTTTTCCTCTTTTCTCGATTGAGTATTAGTTTCTGTTGTACATATAAATTATTACAATCACTGAATACATAGTTAGTGAAAAATTATCACATTTATTAACTGAATTAATAAATTTGCCATTATAAAAATAACAGTTATCCAAGAACATTCAAAAGCCATCTCTTTAAATTAATGATGACATTTTCAAGTAAAATGACATTCTAGTAATGTTTACATATCCATACCAGTATGAATTTTACTACACGTAATTTGTCATGTAAAGACAGAAAATGTAGGGATACCCGTAAAATATTTGCGAATTAACACTGCTCAAAATGATCAATTCTTACTAAGAGTCGTATCAGTTTTTTTAGGAACGAGCTGTACATATCGATAGTTTAGTGTGAACGCCTCATGTATCTCATTTTACAGAAAATTTTAAAGGAAAGACTTTAAACTGAATTTCTGTTTACTCTGACCAAACAATCTCACCAAACACCACAAGCAATCCAGAAACACTTACAAGAAGTGATATAAATATGACAACAATACCTTAATATGTAAAGGGCTTATCAGATAAATTTAAAAGGATAGAAAATAAGTACAACAAAATGCAAGACAACCAATGCACTGAGATATATCCTGTCCAAAATGAAAATTAACAACATACAAGAAACACCAAAGAACTGCATCTATAACATACCCTGTGAATGCAATAATTTCTAGGTGGGAGAATTCGCAAAAACATTAATGTCAGGCTAAAGAGCATGAAACATAGGTCAGACAAATCTCAGATGTGTAAACATGCCTGGGACAGCGAGCGTACAATGGAAAGATGATTCAATAATCATGAAAGAATCAGACATGAAAAATAAAAATGTCAAAGAAGCAGCTTTCATCTTACTTAACCCATTAACGCCTAAAAAGAATCTAGCTGGGGAAAAATGATAAACGATACAAAATTGTGATGTCTCGGTTACACTTATTACATTATATTCAATAAAAAAATTGTTTTTCAAAAAAATTTTCAAATACAATGCCGTCCTCAAATGGGGACGTTAGGTATTTGTATGTTTTTTTTAAAAATATATTTTTTTTCAATGCACATTGCTTTTTCACACTTTTTGTATATCTACCTTGCCTTCATATGACACACAGAACACTTTTAACTGTTTTTCCAGTTTTCCCGGAAAATGAAAGCCTTAGGCGACTTCAATGATGGAACCAGCTTTTCTTTTTCTTTGTGTCCTTGAAGTGACACCATCTCTCAAATAACTACGTACTATATGATGATGGAATTCTAACTGATCCATCACATTTTCAACAGAAATTTGATGAAGTTTCAAGGCATTAGTCATGATCATATCAAGAAAGTACGTAAATAAAACCCACCGCCACTATTTACCTTTTATACTTATTCGATATAATGATATGCACTGATCATGCTCATCAGCGCCACCCATTCAAGAATTGTAAGAAGCAAACAATTTTGGCTGTACTACATTTTCTTGTGATTTTGATGCTCTGTACCACCGTTGTACTTAACCTAGTGGTTCAATGATATTATATATAATTATATATTATTAATTATATTATATATTATTAACATAACGTTATAAACACAGGAAACTCCTAGGTCCTCATCTAATGACCAGTATAACCTTTATTGTGGTAATCTGTTACACACCCAATTAGATAATATAATATTGCAAAAAAGTTTGCATTTCGTTTGGAGATATTGTAAAAGAGTGATATTTTTTTGCTGTGCGTATAAAATAATTGCCTGGTCACAAATGTATGTAATAATTTCTTCAGTCATTTTTCAAAAATTTGACTTGGTGATAAATTCATCAGAGCTTCGTTAACGTTTTTCTTCTCCTCTTCAAATGATATATATTTACTGTTGTGGTAGTAGATTGAATCGGTTTTTACGCACTTGGGTTTTAAGAAATTAGCATATTACTTGGATAGTCCACCCAAAACTTCATCAGAAGTTTTTCTATCATCTGGTTTATTATGAGACTTAAGAAAGTTTCTATAGTTCCAGGAATTTCATTTAATTTGGATCTTCTAGAAAATCATCAACTTTTTCGGTATCTGTCAGTTCATCAAAATTTGGTGGCAGAACACACAAATCAATATTTTCCAGATGTTCATATTCCTCATTATTAACTTCTTCCAAGGCTTGTTCCAATTTTTGGAAGGTTTTGGAGCCGTAAAATATTGTAGAATCCATAATGATCTGAAACCAAGCCAATACGCGAATTGGACATATTTGTGCCCAACGCCCTCCTTCGAGGACGGTAAAATATAGTGGCTGTTATATACCACTAAATATAAAATAAATTTGTTGTGGTGAATAATTTTATTTAGAATAGTCTGTAGACTTCTAATTTGCGGTATAAAACTTTTAAAATTAATTTTTTTTTGATGGAAAAATGTTTTTTAATTTGTAATTGCACCTCTTCAGAATCTCATGTTCTACAAAGCACTATATAATCACAACTGGTTGTATTTAAAGCGAACTGAAGCCAGTTACTGACTACACTATTTATCTTGATAAGAGAAAACGTGACAAATAGCCCAAAACATTTTTAAATTCAACAGAAAGTTTATTTTTATAGGCGTCCTCAAACGAGTACGGTCGGCGTTAATGGGTTTGAAGAAAAATGCGCACCAAACCCACTAGCAGAATGTATGAGGCTCTGATTGCCAGTACATACTAAAAGAAGATGTTAAAAACAAGGATACACCAATAGCAGATTAATAGAAAGTCAGAGACATATCATCTACAATAATTATACGCAATACATATACAACACAAAATACACAAACATGTAACTACATGGGCTCAAATTAAGCAAAAGCATAATACAAAAGGCAGACCTTCGTAATCTAAGTTTACCTAATAAATATATTAGCCTCATAAAAATGACGTTGCAGGGTGTTCAAAAGTAGCAGTCAGAGTAGATGGAGAACTGACCCCTCTGTTCGACATCAACATGGGAGTGAGACAGGGAGACGTATGCTGTTCAACCTAGTTCATGAGGCAGTCATCAGAAAAACGTTCATGCAGACGCTGTAGTTAGTAGGTTACATTAGTATGAACAAGCCACGACTAATGGAAGCGTTCAAAGAAATTGATCCTGAAGCACGGAAAAGGGGGCTTAAAATACACGAAGCAAAAACAACTATGCTATTGAACGTATGGAGTTCTTCACATATCTGTGCACAGAAATCAATCAGAAGAATTCCGTAAGCTAGCGAAATTAATGCACGTATTACCAGCGGGAATCGTAGATACTATGCTAATAAAAGATTGATGACATTGAAATTATTTGACAAGAGAACCAAAATGACTATAAATATACAGATAATTGATTAGACCCGTAGTAACCTATGGTTGTGAAACCTGGGTAATGAAGAAAAGAGATGAAGCCCAACTCAGGACATTCGAGAGAAAAACACTGAGAAAAGTATATGGCCAGGTGCAGAGGAAGACGGAACAAGTAGAATCGGGAGAAACAACGAGGTTAATGAATTGAATGAAGGTTACGATATTGTACGATTTGTGAAAAATCAAAGACTGTCAAAGGCTGGGACCGACGATGAAAAAACAACTAAGAAAATATTACAATGGAAGCCGATAGGAAGGCGAAACAAAGGGAGGCCTAGAGCGAGATGGTTGGATAACGTGGAAGAAGACCTGATAACCATGAATATAAGATAATGGCGCAGGAGGGCACAAGAGAGATCCGAATGGAAGGAAATAGCCAGACAGGCAAAGACCCATCCAGGGTTACGATGCCATAAAAAGAGAATAATATACAAACAGATAATACGAAAAAACATACGGAACAGTCAGAATTTGATATCCCGAGAGTACAGATGCTTTAGTGTAGATAATATTTTTCATTTTTGCTAACGCATTTTTTGCTATTTCTATCCTGGCCCTTATTTCTGTTGTCTATTTTCTAAAATCCAGGTTCCCAGGTATTTGTATTTATCACAACACATCTCTCCAATGTATATGTTACCGGCCAAACCCGATTTCAGGACAAACTAGTTTGGCCTACGCCATCCTGATATAAATACACAAACTTCAGACCAAACTAGTTTGCCTTGGCCAAACTAGTTCATCCTGATATAAAGACGCACACTTCAAGGCCAAACTAGTTCATCTAGAAGTGTATGTTTTTGTATCAGGATAAACTAGTTTAGCCCAGTCTAAACCAATTTAATCTAGTCAAAAGTACATAATTGATTACAGATTGGTTGCTGATTTAAACGTAAGTTTAGACGACACAGTGATATGGAAGAACACTCTAACTAAAGAAAACAAAAAAGATTTTTTAGGGCATAGTGCTGAATATTACCCTGCAAGAGCGGAAGAATGGCCAGTGACAACAATAATACGAAATAAAATACGAACAGTTGAATTGGAGTTAATGAGAAGGTGTCTACAAATTACCAGGTAAGATAGAATAAGAACAGAGGAAATATGAAAAAAAAACAGAAGTAGAATGCTCGATTACAAAAAAGTTGTGGTAGTAAAAGTAGAGCCCTGAAATGGTACGGGCATGTACAAAGAATGCCGGAGCACAGGTGGCCGGAAAGATTACTGGACTGGGACCCGCAGGGAAGAAGATGGAGGGGAAGACCTGCTGTGAGATGGAAGATCACATAGGAAATGCTATGATAGATAGAGACCTCAGAGATGGCAACTGGGAGAAAAGAGTGATATGGAAGACGAAAACGGCAAACTCATAATGGGAAAAATCCAAGAAGAAGAAAGTACCTAATCCAGCTAACTAGTACGGCTTAATATAAATAATAAATTGAATAAAATACTTTGTTCTTGGAAAAATATTAATATTAAAATTATAATTATTCGTAACAAACAAACAATAATATTGAGTTATATTCGCGGTCGGACGGACAGGCAGCCTAGGTCAAATTTCTCACCTTTAGTACCATCTTTGGATTATAAGCTTTCATTTGACACCTCATTTGTCATTCTACCTGGTATAATGACGGAGGAGTTCACGGACAGACAGAGAGACGGACGGACGTGGATAATTCAACGTTTTCACATTTTTTCAAAATTGGTGAAAACAATATTAATTTTGAAGAAAACCTCATCTTTTTATTTATTATTTTTTATATCATTTAATTATACAAGAATATATTGATTTATAGCATGTATCAATATCTTCATTCGATGTATCATATGATACAATATATTGTTATGATCTGCTTTCTATTACTTTTATATTAATTAGTATTTATTTGATTAATTATTTAATTAACGCAAATCATACGTAAAAAATCAAGAAAAAATCGCAGGGTGCCTTTTGTCATAAAAAATTTAATTAAATTCTCTTAGGTTATACTTATCCTTTCTCGTGGCTTCAGTATCTCTTAAGGTTCACACGCACCGAATCGGCATAGAGCGATCGGCTCGGCTAAGAGCGATCGGCAGATTTTGCTATACATGGAAATAAATGAGCCACCGCGCACCGCTTACGAACGTTCGACTCGGAACGGAGAATGCTAGCAGAGGCAAAACCCGCCGAATGGACGGTCCGATGCCGTTGGCGCCGTTGTTTATGTTTTTAGTAGTATGTAGTATTTTATGCATTGCGAGAGACACGTGTATAATTTTTAAGAAACGCACTATGGCTGACGTACTTCTAAATAGAAAGTGTGGGAATATGTACATAATGTTATATGATCCCCAAAATAGATATTATCATGACAGCAATAGAAAAGAAAACGCTTGGGGTGAGATAGCGAAAAAAACAGGACTCTCCGATAAGTAATAAATATTTATTTCACCACATATTTATCCTAATATTATTTTAAATTTAATAGTAATTTGTGATATAAGTGTTAAAAGTAAAATTTTAAGGCACACGTGAAGGTTTGCAGAATGAGCGAAGCGAATTCTGCAATTCACATGAGTGCCTTAAAAATGTACTTTTAACACGTATATCATACAATATTTTTTCTACAAACGAAATACATTTTTCATATTGCTCAAATTGTACTATTAATATTAAGGTTACTAAATGAAATATAAATATTTTGACGTTTACTTTTAACAAAATTTGACATTTCACTTTTAGGTCTGGATCCCGCGTATGAAAAAAAAGTTGATTAATAGCAAGCTGAAAATTTGTTAATAGCTTAAAGGTGTCTAGTCGGATACACTTTGATATATGGGAACACTGGAACAGGGGCAGTAATTGTGGAACAGGTTAAAAATTTGGAACGGTCAGACCACGAAAACGGCACATTTATTTTGTTCGACAGAACAGACTTAAACTCTCCGAACAGAGAATAAATTCTCATGCAAAAATCAGACTGCTATTTATCACCTGTCATATTTTGTGTCATTTGACATATTCTACATGTTCCACTCATTAAAACGCGCATTTGATGATAAATAGCAGTCTGATTTTTGCATGAGAGTTTAATCTCTGTTCGGAGAGTTTAAGTCTGTTCTGTCGGACAAAATAAATGGGCCGTTTTCGTGGTCTGGCCGTTCCAAATTTTTAACCTATTCCACAATTAAAACTGCCCTCTTCCAGTGTTCTCATATATCAAAGTTTGTCCGACTAGACACCCTTAAGCTATTAACAAGTTTTCAGCTTGCTATTAATCAACTTTTTTTTCATACGCGGGATCCAGACTTATTTTAACTTCAGTGCCTTAAAATTTTTAAAGCACCCAGTGCTTTAAAGTGACGTTTTTAAGGCTCCTATGTAGAGTTCATAAAATTTGGCACTTGACATTCGAAAATATTTAAAAAACTTTTCGTCATCTGCTAGTAGGTCGGGAAACAAATGGTAAAACTCTCCATAAGTTTCCCGCTTTAAATTAATATCGTGAATCCAATATCTTGGTTTTCGTTTGTGTAATTCATCGCACGCCAAGGCAATCATAATATCTTCTTCAGAATCTGATGAACAAGAATCCATTTTTAAAAAGACTGCAATCTATACCACACTGTTGCTGACACGACACTGCCGTCGCCGTGCAAAATTGCGAAACTGCCAATGCCGAGGCCGCCGAGGTGACCGAGTCATTGCGCGGGTACAGTCCGCCGATCGTAGCGTTCCGAGCCGACCGGTCCGAGCCGATAGCTCTATGCCGATTCGGTGCGTGGTCTGCTTTAGTTGATCCTTATCGGGATAAAATAGGAAAAGGAAATAAATAGAAAAATCATAAATAAGCACATACAATTACCTTTATTATCAAAAGCAATGTTCTGTAAATTTATCAATTAAATTCTGTGGGCATAACTGTCCAAAAGAAACTTTTACCATATAAATTAATCTAATTCAAACAAATATTTATCGCTTTGTTCTTGATACCATTAATAAAACCAGCTAAACAAACAAATTTGGTATTCGCAAAATTACTTACACTTCCTATTAAATTTTTGAAATGTTGGAATCATAAATTCATATGCTTTTACGTAAAAAATTAACTTCTGATTATAAAAAAAATCTATCACATAGGTTATTGACTGACCTTTTTGATTCACACACAATGATGTCTCCTCTTGACCCAAACAGCTCCTCTTTGTTGATTATGTTAGGCTACCAATCAAAGCCCTCTCCGTTCTCAGCAAACAATCCAGCAGGATACCAGCAGGATACCAGCAACTATTTCTCCAAAAACATAAGCCAGGCCTCTTTTTTGCCAGTACTCGTTTAATAGACTCCAAAACTCTCTCCTCTCTTTCTCTCAACAATAATCTCCTGAGACCCAAGTATCTTTTTTACTTGGTGTCACAAATAATTTTAATAATGATAATTCTTGTAACTTACTCTCTTGGACTTTACAGAATCAAAGAGGTATTTCTTCTCGATTTGATTTGTCTCTCGTTCCACTTTTCAGCTACTCTCAGTATCAAAGCAAAACACTAGTACTTGCTTCTGAACTACTCACGAAAACTTTTGACTGCTCCTTTCGGATGCCGGTAACACAATAATCCCTCTTTCCAAAACTATCTGAAAACTCAACCTTCTCTCCTTCCCATTCCAAATTGCCAAACCAATCAGAGACATTTCTTCTTCCCCATTCTTTTTTTCATTCGAAACACCCACTCATACTTTCAAAAATATTCCTACCATCACAATAATTACTTTCGAGAAATTCTACAAAATTTACTCTAAACTTTAGATTTTTATTTACGTTAAACAAAAAGAGATTAAAATTCCAAACTTTCTTTACCTTAATTTTCTAAGAACTAATTACCTATGGCTTCTACCTTTCCCGTAATAAACAATCGGTTTAAAATAATAATCCTAAATAACTTTCACTTCACTTTTATTTACAAATGTTTTTAATATTCTTCATGGAAAAATTCATTAAGGAGAAACCACCTTGCGTGAAAGCTAACTTCTAATAAATATTTACAAATCAATACACAGGGTGTATCAAATTTATGTGCCCGCGTTATATCAAAAAAAAAAAAAATTTTATTCTATCTTTGATTGATAAATTGAAATACAATAATATGTATAATTCTTTTTGTCATCCCTGTTAGGACGTGATTTGGAAATTCCCCGCATGTAGAAGTCCTTACATGTTCGTTAAATTACTTTCAACTGGGCTAAAATGGTTTAGACTAGGCCGTACTAGTTTATCCTGAAGTGTGAGTCTTTATTATATCAGGATAAACTAGTTTGGCCTTGGACAAACTAGTTTGGTCTACGCGCGATAGGACAAACTAGTTTGGCCTAGTCCATACTAGTTTATTATAACGCGCTTAGGACAAACTAGTTTGGCCTAGGCCAAACTAGTTTTGTCCTGAACCTGAAATCGGGCTTGGCCGGTAACCTATACACCCATACCTCTACATTTGCGTGTCCATTGTTTTAATGCCTTCACAATGTAATTGTATGCCAGTTTTCCATACAGAAATTCCAATACTGTATAAATAAATTGGTAAACATTTTGATCATTAACGGCCTAGACACTTATTTATTGTTCATTTCACAATATTTCATGCTTTAGTTCTTTCGCCACCTTGGAATTTATTTATGTCGATTAGCAGCTTTCCAGAAGTACGGTTTTTATTTCCATTTGTAATTTCCAAGAATCATTTTATGGAGTTCTGTAACGATTTGAGATAGTGAGATAGGTTCAACAGCGAATATATTAATATCTATAGTTATACTGATTCTTGTATTTTGACTTTGAGCTAAACTTATTTTTTAACCATCAAGTTTTAGAAGTGCTTGCGTAAGTGTTCCTGAAGTGTATTTTTAAAATTTAATTTCTCTCAAATGGACTAGACGTAGAAAACAAAATTGATTTAACTAACTTAGTTTTAGTTTTTCATGGGTTTAGAGTTAGAGTGAAAGCTTTATAATACGCTACAAAAAAAGACTAAATGGCAAATATTTTTTGATCAATCGAATTCTCAATTAAAATATTGGAAACATAAATCGAAAAATTCCTAACTTTAATGGGCGGTGAAAGCATTTAAACAAAATTTCAATTTGCCGAGTTATTTTCTTTGATGTACTTTTAGCACAATTCCATCATAGGGAATATCATTTTAAGCGATTTTACCGTGATTTCGAATTTATTTAAACAAATTTGGTCAAAGGTTTAAAGTAAGTAGGTACCAATAAAAAGAGAGAGGGATCCAATTTGAATTGCAAAAATTCCTTATGTAGTTTTTTTTTATGAAAAACTTTGGTCGTAGGTTGACTATTTCAATATAATATATTAAATATATAATACATAATATATAATACATACTATGTATATTATGTAGTTAACAATTGTAAAAAAATAAAAAACATTATTATTACATACATATTATATCTATTATTAACATATTCAAACTCCTACCAATATTTTTGATAAAAAAACTACATAAGGAATTTTTTGCAGTTCAAAATGGGCAAAATGTTTAAGAATGAGAGATTAAGAAGCAATGAACAAATTTGGTAAAACAGCCTCAAAAAAATTTAACTCTTATTCTCAAATCACTAATTATTAATTACTTAATTAATTAGAAACAAATATATTATGTATATATAATATTCATCTGGATTTTGGTTTCATTCTTATTGTCAGAAAATGAGTGTAGAACTATATTGCTCAAAATGTTCTGAAGTTTTTATCTATTTTATGTATTTTACCCGTAGAAAACTTTTAATATTACTTACATAAAACAAATCTAAAATACATTAATTATTTGGTCTCTCCAAAGCTTTACTCACCAGTATCGCCAAAATACAAAGCAGTGATCTTCAGCGTACGTAACTGATGGAAAAAGTTTGATATTTAATGACAAATTATTAAGTATCCTAATGTAGACAATTAAAACAGTATCAAGTTGGCTGTATCCATTATTCATTGATAATTTGACACCCGAGGCCGAGCAGAATTGATTTATCATTTATAATCAAATTAATTACAAGCGGTATTAGACAAGGCAAAAACAGTGGGTTCGTTGGAAAAAAATATTAACATGAGATTTTTTTGCATAATCACATTTGTGAGACACCCCAGAATAAGGTTCAAGAAGTCGCCCACGTGAAAAGTGGTCCCATTTTTGTTTTAACATTTTTTTTTAATCAAATTACAAAAGTCAATATTTTTGGCACGTACAAGTTTTTGTTAGGTTTTTTGGACCATTCTGGACAAAAATGGTCTCTTGTAATTTTTCTCTAAAGTTGATAGTTTTCGAGTTATAAACAATATAAAATTGAAAAAAACGAAAAATTGCGATTTTCAATGCCCAAAAGCAAGTAAAAAAGATTACTTTTGAGGATACCAAGTGCCTAAATTAAAGTTCAAACCTTCTTGTATCCGTTCCCGGTGAGTATTTTGGGCTTCTTTTATTTTAAACTATTGATTTTTAATTGTTAATGCAGTGCTTATGACAGGGCGGGCGCTCGGACTTTTGCGGGTCTTGACTACTATATTTTTTATATTTTTGGTAACCATGTTTTTTTAGATTTTATAAATCAATATGATTTTTGGATGTTTATTATAATTTTTGAAGGTATAAAGAACAATTAATAACAAATTAATAAAGCGTTCGAAAGTTTACAAATGTGTAGCCAAATTTATTTGAAATTCATATTTTTGCATTCATTTACATTGCAACCACATAAAGGTAAACAAGTAACATTATTTTTCTTACAATTACATGCTTTAGTTTTACAAGTTTTGTACATTTGCATCGTTGAATCAGTTCATTAGGTACTGGATTTTTTGACATAAATTTGGGTGTTAATAATCCTGTTTCATCTGCCATCATAAAAATTACTAAATTTAATTGTGATCTTAAAAATTTTTAGATCTCAATGATAAAAACTAAAAAAATTAATTTTGCTACAGATTTGTAAAATTTCGAACGCTTTTTTAATTTTTTAATTTAATATACTTTCAAAAATTATAATAAACATCAAAAAATCATATTCATTTATAAAAACTAAAAAACATGGTTACCAAAAACGTATGTACCTACCCAAAAAAAATTGCTCGGGCCGAAAATATTGATTTTTTCATTTGGTTTAAAAATATTATTTAAACAAATTTGGACCACTTTTCGTGTGGGCGACTTCTTGAACCTTATTCTGGGATGTCTCACGAATGTGATTATGCAAAAAAATCAGATGGGAAAATTTTTTCCAACGAACCCGCCGTTTTTGCCTTGCCTATATGCTGGAAACTCGTTCCTATAAATAGGCTCTTCAATATGCAATAGTAACATTTAATTTTTAATAAGTAATATAAATAGAAAATACTATTTTCGGATAACCAGTAATTTGAAAAATAATAATAATTATTCATTGAATTAATATATTATATTAATAATTTTATCTAAAGCTTCCCTTTACTATAGGCAACATTTTATTTCTGTATCCTAGCGCCATCTACCAGAGTTTAAATGTACTATGGCATCCAACGTACGAAGCATTACAGGAATCCATAACGGTTGAAAATTGTGAACAGTGCAGGAATCTGTTCAGTGAGGACGAATAGGGAGGAGTGGAGCAATTTTAAATATTTTAATTTTGTATTTTAAAAACAGAAATATAGAAATAGGAAGAACAAAATGAATATTTATGTACATGTTGCTATAATATTTAAATTTGTTTAATTGAGAATAAAAACATTACTT
Organism: Diabrotica virgifera virgifera; assembly: GCF_917563875.1. Lineage (NCBI taxonomy): Eukaryota > Metazoa > Arthropoda > Insecta > Coleoptera > Chrysomelidae > Diabrotica > Diabrotica virgifera. The sequence goes on along the minus strand of NC_065449.1, from coordinate 178,483,867 downwards.
TGCTAATGAAGAATGTGATGAAACTAATGAAGGTCTAAAAATGTTTGTATTTTTCCAATTTTATTCATTCTGATGCAGAATGTAATAACTTACCTCTAATTTTACGGCTCCACCTGACCTTCCGGTTCTTGACTTCGTATAGCACTGGACTTTGGTCGAGATTCTTACCTGAAACATAAAAAAGAAGATTACTAACTGATCGAATCATATCTTCGCGTACATGTATCAAATAAGTGAATGGTACGATAAAGTGTAATCCATAATAGATAATAAAAAACAAATCCTTTATATCTGAAAAGCTTCAGTCTGGTTTAATCATGCGGTGTTCCACATTTGCAACCGCAGGTACTGTTTTAAGTCGCCAAAATAGCACAAGCGATATATTATTCTACGCGCCTTAGCAAGACAAGAACAAATATATACTTTTGGTGTTTATATCACTTTCGGTTAAAAAGTTGTAACCCGAAGGGTCAGATCAGAGTCGCAGAAATGGTACATGTGAAATATCAATCGACGCGTATTGAAAAGTCGAGCTTGAATAATTAGTTTTCATTTTGATGTTATTTCCGGTTAAAAGGTTATAACCGGAAGTTTGGCAAAAAGACTCAAAATTAGTGAAATCGTATACCAATTGATACAAAGTAACACGAAGAGTTCAAATATCGACTTCCGGTTCTACTTCTGGTACGTTGGGTTATAACCTAGATCTTGAAGTCCAATTGCTTGTTTAGCAGTAATTTTGAGAAAGAAACAACCATCAATAGAAAAAATTATATTGCGTTATTTATTAGTACCTACGTTTGAAGGAATAAGTACATGAATTACACTTTTACTTCGCGAATAGAGAACTTACATAAAATTTTAAATTCGAAAAAAATGCTATAAATCGCAACAGAACATAATTTAAAACATATATAATAGAAAAAAATTTTGTTTTTCGTTTGGCTCCTAAAGGCGATTAAACATTGAAATTAGAGCAGTCAGCCCAAAACGCGCCCTCATTGGTCTTAACGTCATATAATTCGCCATTAATTCATTAATTTTGGCATTCGTTTTGACACTGACACTCAGTTTTATAAATATTTTGATAGATTTTCCAATTGCAACAAACTGGTTTATATTATTGCAATTACATACGATAAATGCCATTAAAATATAAATAAAACCATAAACATAAATAAAATATAATTAGATGACGTCACGGGTCGTTTAAACTATTTTAAATACACAGAAGATTTTAAATTTGTACTTCTAAGTTATTATGAGTTTTTAAAGCGTGAAATTTTGGAAATCTCATTTTTAAACAAAACTATGTAATAAAAAAATATGCAAGTTTCCTATTGCTTTCACTCCCACCACATCTTTCGAATCCCACCAAATTGTTGATTTATTACTTATTAGTTAGGCCCGGGATCTATTCAGTGAAATGTTTATACGTTTATATTTACTTTACATTTTGCAAAACAATCCTTCACTCAATGATATAATTAAATGTTACACATATAAAAGAACGAGCTTTAGGCACTTATTGCACATTTTGGAAAATGAACAGCGGAATGGTACGGGCATGTACAAAGAATGCCGGAGTACAGGTGACCGAAAAGAATACTGGACTGGGACCCGCCGGGAAGAAGACGGAAAGGAAGACCTTCTATGAGAACACTTACATGGAAAATGCTATGATCGATATAGAGACCTCAGAGATGGCTACTGGGCGACTAGAGTGCCGTGGAAGACGAAAACGGCGAACTCATTATGAGAAACAGCCGAAGAAGAAGAAAAAGAGAAGAGCCTTTGGAAACTACAAAACTATTCTACCAAAACAACAAAATCGAAGATAATATAAAAATGAAAAGTCACTAAATCTATGGACAGCGGAATAAGGCAGGTGAATCTAATTAATAATAGACCAGTAAGGATCTGTTTTTAGGTGGATGTGAGAAGTGGCATTCAGATTTTTGCGGATAAAGTTAGGTGATAACTTCGTTAATAATAATTGATTTATGCTCCTTCTCAAATATGCCCGGAACATTAATAAAGAAATAAAATATTTAAAAATTTCAAAAAAATTCTTTTTTTTTCTCTTTTTTTTTGCTTATCACTTAAAAACTATTCAGTTTAGAACAAAGTCCTATAGGAATAAAACAAAGATAATTAAATTTTCTATCAGATGCGATTGGTTAAAAATGTCTTGATTTATCACCTTTGCTTCAAAATAGCAATAAATATAAAATAAGGGGGCAAAACAAGCCTGTCCTTATTCAATGATTTTCCATCACTTAGGTTACACTTGGAACCTTCCTAATTCGCTTAGAAAATGTTTGTAATGTGCTAAAACCGTACCCCAAATTTCATTAAAATTGACTTACTAGATATTGCATAATAATTTTGCAATCTAAACTTTTTTTAAAAAATTAAAATTTTTTAAAATCTTGCACAACAAAAACTAGAACATACAAAGATTTGTCTATTTTTTACTTATAAAGAAGTACTCCACCTATCTAATGCACTTTACAGAATTGAAATCGGATTATTTAAGCAGCCTCAGCAATGTTTTAAAATTATAAACAATTTTTTGGCTTATAAACAAATTAGTGCTGTGGCCAGGAGGGGGTGCTACGGGCTCCTTTATTTAGATGGACTTACCCAAGTTTTTTTTATGTATTTTGACCCGTAGAACACGAGTATTTTATGTAACAGTTGATCCGGATGTCGATAAGATTGTTATAAACAAAGAACTTGAGGAATTACATAAAATCGATTTTTCGCAAAATAAAACATTTTTTTGTATTTCTTGGGTAATTCTAAGCAAAAAATGTTCTTACAAGTTTTTTCGTAGGATGCATAGTTTTCGAGATAAACGCGGTGGAACTTTCAAAAAATCGAGAAATTCCAATTTTTGAACGCGAATAACGTTTGATTAAAAAATAAAATAGCAATTCTGCTGACAGCATTTGAAAGTTTAAGTCAAATTATACCGGTTTTTATTATTTGCATTGCTAAAAATTAATTTTTTTTATTATTAAACAAAGCTATTTGTTTATAAACCAAAAAATTGTTTATAAATTTAAAACATTGCTGGGGCCCCTTAAATAATCCGATTTTAATTCTGTAAAGTGTATTAGATAGGTAGAGCACCTCTTTATATGTAAAAAAAATTAGCCAACTTCTAAATGGTCTACTTTTTGTTCAGAAAGATTTTAAAAAATTTGAACTTTTTTAAAAACATTTAGATTGCAAATTTATTATGCAAATTTTATTAGGTCGATTTTAATGAAATTTGGTACACGATTTAAGTATGTTACAAAGAATTTCCTAAACGAATTACTAAGGTTCTAAGTGCCACCAAAGTGGTTAAAAAATATTGAATAACAACAGACTTATTTTGCCCCCTTATTTTGTATTTATTGCTATATTGCAGAAAAGGTAACACCTTAAGACATTTTTTACCAGTCATATATCATACAAAATTCAATTATCCTTATTTTATTTTTGTACGACTTTGTTCCAAAACGAATCGTTTTAAAGTTATAAGCAAAGAAAGCAGAAAAAAAAAATCGATGTTTTTCGAAATTTTTAAATATTTTAATTTTTTTATTAATGTTCCGAACATATTTGAGAAGGAGCATAAGTCAATTATTATTACTGAAGGTGTCACCTAACTTTATCTGCAAAAATCCGAATGCCCCACCTCTTACATCCAAAAATAGACGTTTTTTCGCAGATCCTTACTGGTCTATAAGGGATACTCATCAAAATGTGTGAAATGAATTGTTTTGTTTATTTTTGTAATAAACTTAAAGTAAATAATATATTTTTTCCGGTCAATAAAGTTTAAAAAACAACTATGTATTTCATTTTCTACACCCAGAAATAATTAAATTAAATGCATCTAAATTGTCATCTAATTTGTCGTCTTGCAATTGGAAACAGAAGAAATCGTAAGTTAGAAATATTCTGTTTCCATCGATTTGTGTTGATTCAATTGAGAGAGAATAAACTTTCTTTTTTTCTGATATATGCTTCATAATTTAATCACATGGATATTTCTTATTTGAACACGAGGTCTTCTAGGCCCGTAAATATTTGAATAATTTATAAATAAACTGGAAATATTTTAAAAAATATCGAATAAAATAGTACTAAAATAGTAATAAAAATACTAAATAGTACTAAAAATATTATTAAAAACATAAAAATTGTAATTTTCATCAAGAGTCGGTTCAATGCTTCAATGCATTAAGAATGCCAGAAATATTTTTTAAATAATCAATACCCACAGATATTTTTAACTAATAAATTATTCATTCAATTTGTTTACTTTATATTTTTTGTTACACATAATCACAACGTGTGGTCTAAATTTCCTAAATGTATTAATTAAGCTTATAATAAGCTTGATAAATGGTACTTTATTTTGACATGATGAAGTCAGAGCTATCCATTAAGATAAATTGTTGCTTTTTACCATTTATTTAGGAATATATTGACCCCGAATTCTTTCGTAGATAAGTAAAATCGAAGTAATATGAAAAAATTGTTATTACTTTTATTATCGATAAAAAACACCATTAATTGTAACGCTTAATTTATATTATTTTGGTAAATGTTTGTAGTGAATGATGGTGCAGTGAAAGATATTGATGAGGAAATTTAATCGAAAATATAAATGACAAATAGACTTTAAAGATTTATACAGATACACTAAAATTTAGTTAATATAATTTAATATAAACATCCCCAATGTTCCATGTTTGACTAATCTTAATATAAACACCCCAATGTTTGCTCCTTCGCAATAACTGAAACATTGGACCGACAAAATGGAGCAAAAAATATGTAAAATAAGTGATGAATTTGACGGTTACTTGATCAAAGTTCATTTTATCTAACAATAAAGCGCTGAAAACTTTTGTTCTCAATCAATCTAGTATCTATCTAATCAGCCCTAAACATCCATCCTTGGATATAGGCCTCCTCTTCCTTCTTCCATGCCTCTGTATCTTGGGCAATTTGTATCCATTTTGACCCAGTGTGTTTCTTCAGGTCATCTGACCATCGCATCTGTGGCCTTCTCTTTTTTCGTTTGTGGTTCCACGGTCTCCAATGTATCCAATCATCTTAGTCCATCTTTCATCGTTCTGCCGTAGGGTGTGTCCGGCGAACTTCCATTTAAGCTTTGCTACTTGGGTTGAGACATCTTTCACTTTTGTTTTGTTACGGATCCATTCGTTTCTTTTCCTGTCTGATAGTTTAATGTTCAGCGTTTGTCTTTCCATGGATCTTTCTGTCTTTGCTATTTTTTCCATATTTTCTTTTGTAAACGTCCATGTCTGAGAGCCATATATTAGAACAGGGAGTATACTGATTGAAGACTCTTGTTTTTAGGTACTGCGGGTATTTTATGTTTTTTAGAATATAAGACAGTTTTCAGAATGATGCCCAGACCAATCTTATTCTTCTCTTTATTTCTTCGGTCTGATTTTCTTTATTTATTAATCTAGTGATTTTTCCTAGATACATATACTCTTTTACTTGTTCTATTATGGTGTGTGTCACTGTAATTATCAGTTCTTCTTGTTGATTGGTATTGGTCATGGACTTTGTTTTACTGTAATTCATCTTCAGTCCTATCTTTGTCGATTCTCTATCTAGTTCTTCCATCATTCTTTGTAATTCTTCACTTCTTTCTGTTACTAATACAATATCATCAGCATATCGTAAGTGATTCAGATATTGCCAGTTTATGTTTAAACCCAAGCCCTCCCAGTGTAGTTGTTTGAACACATCTTTTAGCGCTTGGTTAAATAGCTTGGGCGAGATGGTATATCCTTGTCTTACTCCTCGGTTTATTTTAATAGGCTCCGTTTGTTTCATTATCTTAATAGTTGTTATTGCCTTATTATATATATTTGTAATTAAGTCGGCATATCTGTAATCTATTCTACCTTTTTGTAGGGAATTATGTAGGGGTATACAAACTTATGGTGAAACTGACCAAAAACTTACATCGGCCAAACTGGTAGGATCTTTAACGAACGTATAGCAGAACACAAAAGGGCTTTCAATAATAGAAAAACAGATTCTACGTACGCACTTCACCTACTAGATCATAATCATTCTTTTAATGAATAATTTCAAATTGTCCAAAAAAAAACAATTGGACTTATTAAGTCCTAGCTTTTTACTCAACGTGACTGGAACTAGGACAGAAAGTTGATATTTGAACTCTTCGTGTAACTTTGCGTCGATTGATATACTATTTCACTGATTTTGAGTCATTTTGAGAAAATGCATCATTTTTTGAACATTACACGTTGAAATATTAGATTTGGAATTTAACGAATAAGAACCTATTTTTCATGAGCTTACAACTTTGTTTCCGTTGGGCCCATAGACTTCATAAATACACCATTTTTTTTCGTTTTTTTATAATACGCCAGTCAATGGGAGCAAAAATAGGATATTACCTCCGAATTCTATACTACTGCATGGATTTTAATGAAATTCTGGGAATAGCCTCTACTTATCTCCTAATTCAAAGTCTACCCTATGCCGATGTGTGCTTTTATTTTGGGGGTAGAAACCTCTTCTCGGGGGTAGAAAATTTCTTGGTTAAAATAACCACGGAAGTGACTAGAGAACTTAATTGTAAGGAAAAACTGTTCCACAATTTTTTTTTTGAAAACTCAATATTTTTTGAGTTATTCGTGGTTGAAAATTGGCCATTTTCATTGAAACATAACCTTTTCGAACGGTTTTTTGCAAATATCTTAAAAATTGTGCATCTAACTAAAAAAACTATATAAAACATTTTTGTAGTTTACAAAAATGTAAAAAACAAAGAGACTAGTTCCTTCATAAATCTTCTAGTTATAATATAAAAAGAGATATGGTAGGTGAAAATAGTTTGCTTTTTTGGTACATGCCCAAATCGATGTATTCAACTTGAAATATCAGACAAACAGTCGATTTTAGGTGTGTAATGTTACCAACATCTTTTGTAGTCTTTAATAGGATCTTTAAAATGAGCAATATTAAAGGTATATTGCATTCAAACTAAGCCAGATATGCTGCAAAAAATTGATGATTAATGTATTTTAAGAAAAAATGAGAAGTATATTTCTGTGGTGCTAAGGCAAAACCCGATATGTCAAAAAACGTGACTTTGCAGCAGATGAGTTTAAAAGTTCACGGTGTTATTGTAATAGTGGACATTGGACATATCGGAAACTAATTTTATCATCTACTGGTTACATGGATGCGTTTAGCCATGTAGGGATTTGTCATCATATTCTTCATCGCTAAATGTACATATTGGCATTAAAAACGAAAAATGGATAATTTTTGACATATCGGGTTTTGCCTTAGTACCACAGATTTAACCTCTCTTCCACCAGAATTTTAATGCATAATTTTATTTCTACAATACCTTTTATTATAGTATTATGGACGGGTTCAAAAAGTGGGACGGGTTTAAAATGAATAGTTTTTGAAAAAAAATAAGATCAATTTATAGAGCGCATTTTTAGATTTCCTTAAAAATCTTCTTTTTCTACATGTAACTTGAAAATAATAAGAGATACAATAATGAAACACAAAACAAAATTTTTATTCAACAAAATCCTACATTTATGTGTTGTACCTACCTTTTTTTCGTATCTCTTATCATTTTCGAGTTACATGGAGAAAAAGGAAGATTCTTAAGAAATTTTTTTTCAAAAACTATTCATTTTAAACCCCTCCAACTTTTTAAACATAGAGATAACACTATAATAAAAAGTATTGTAGAAGGAAAACGATGCATTTAAATTCTGATGAATGAGGGGTTAAATGTACTTCACATTTTTTTCTAAATTCCATTAGTCATCAATTTTTTTTTGCAGCATATCTCGCTTACTTTGAATGTAATCGACATTTAATGATACTCATTCTAAAAGTCTTTTCAATCATTACAAAAGGTATTGGCACATTATAAAACTAAAATCGACCGTTTCTCTTTTATTTCAAGTTGAATACACCGATTTCAGCATGCACCAAAAAACAAACTCTTCTCACCTACCATATCTCTTTTTGTATGATACACCTACTAGAAGATATGTGAAGGAACGAATCTCTTTGTTTTTTTATAAGCTACAAAAATGTTTTGTATAGTTTTTTTCGTTAGATGCATAGATTTTAAGGTATTCGCAAAAAACCGCCCGAAAAGGTGTCATTTTTCAATGAAAACGGCGAATTTTCAACCACGAATAACTTAAACTCAAAAATTATCGAGTTTTCAAAAAAAATATTGGAACAGTTTTTGCTTAGAATTAGGTTCTCTAGCCACTTCCGTGGTTATTTTAATCAAAAAATTTTACACCCCCAAGATAAAAGCGCATATCGACATAGGGTAGACTTTGTTTCTTAAATATCAAGTAAATCGATGTAGTAGGATGGAATTCGGAGTCAAATAACCTCATTGACTGCCCTATACGCTACATTTTACACTATAACTATAAATTATAGGCTACATTTTTGCTAAGTGTATCTTTTGCACTAAAACACTTAGTTTTTTAGTTATTGGCGAAAAAACTTCTGAAAACGTGTACATTTTTGTTGAAAAATAAGCATATTCACTCACAACTATCTCTAAAAGTATTGACTAGTGAAAAAACTCTATAGAACAAAAGTTGCTTAGAATTATTTAGTTTCTTCATTTCCAGACTTATTTTAAACGTTTATTTTTTCACCTCGGAGAGGGGGTGACTTTGAAGTAAAAGCAACCCTGGGCCTAAGTCCAATAATGAACTAGACCGCTAGAGGGTAAGAGGAACCCAAATCCAAATTTTCAAGCAAATCCGTCGTGACGAGGAAATTACAGTTAAAAACGGTCATTTACTGCAGTGTTTCTCAACCTTTTTCTTATCAGGGACCAGTAATATTTGGGAAAATTTTTAGCGGACCAATAATTTTTTCAAATATGTATTACCTACATGTTTAGTAAATTATTATTGAAAACTAAAATTACAAAAACTATTTTCACAAAATTTTTAACAGTTTAATGTGATTGTCTGTTTCTTCTGTCAGTGTCCATTTCGGGTTGTAAATTGGTTAGTGCTAATCGAAGTCACGTGTTTATCGACAAACGATTCCTCGCTTTGTTTTTAGTTGTCGTCATTGTCGAAAATCCCGCTTCACATAAATATGTTGTGGCAAAACGGAGCAACATCTTCATATCCTGGTTGTGAAGAGTGGGATATTCTTCTATCATTTTGATCCAAAATTCATTGGATGTCATTGTCGAAAAATTTACCTTTAACGTCAAATCAGAACCCAATTTTAAAATATGTTGTGTCCCTTCATTGTTTAATTGAAGATTTTCATATTCTATGAGAGGATTTCTTCTTCTTGTTCTTCTTCTTCTTGTAATAGGACTATGTCCTGTTTCTTCTGTTACAGTCTCTGCTGCGATCCGGAGCTCCAGCTCTCGTACCATCGTTTTTTGGGTCGCTTGGCGTTGGGCTTCTGTGTTTTCGCCCATTGCGCCATACGTTCAGGGTCCATCCGATCTACGTGGTCTCTCCACATGCGTCGTCGTGCTCTTGTCCATCTCACTAGGTCTTGAACGCCTAGCTCCCTCAATGTGTCTTCGTTTCGTATTCTATCTCTGAGTGTAATACCTCTTATGGATCTTAGAGTTTTTATCTCTGTTATTCTGATTATTTGTTTGGTCTTTGTTGTCTCGGCCCTTCTCTCAGCTGCGTATGTCAGTACGGGTCTAACACATGTCTTATAAATGCGGACTTTGCTTTCGGTGCTCATATATTCATTCCGCCAGATTAAATCGCTCAGGAAATCAGATATTCTCGCTGATTTCGTTACCTGCTGTTTTGTTTCTTGCCACAGATGCCTGTCGCTAGATATTTCCACACCCAAATATCTACAATCCATTACCTGTTCGATTATATGGTCGTCCACTACTAATTTACATCTAATTGGGTTCTTGGATATTACCATCGATTGGGTTTTCTCTGTGGATAGTGTCAGGTTATACTTTTCGGCGGTTATTTTGAATTTTTGTAGTAGGCGTTGTAAGTCATCTTCGTTTTCGGCTATTAAGATTGCATCATCTGCGTAGCAAAGTATTCTCATGGTTCGGTTACCCATTTTGTATCCCTGATTCATTTTGTTAACACTACAAATGAAAGGATTTGTATTATCGATAAATTACTCTCAAGTAGGTACACCGATGTCTGTGGGAAAATGCTTTTCAAACCCATCATACAATGCTTGTAAATGGATACAAATTGTTGCATTACGTTTTATATAATTTAATTCTTTTTTGGTATTTAGGAAATCTAAGTAAGCGGAGAATATTTGACAATTATTTTGTTTAACTTGCGTTAACCAACACTTAATCTTTTTCTTAAAAGCATCTATTTTGCTGTGCAAATTAAATATATCTGTTGTACTACCCCGAAGATGAAGACTTTAATTTAAATCGTTAACGTAAGAAAATATGTCGCTCAGATAGGCCAGTTTTGCGACCCATTCTGTAACGGAAAAATAAATCGATAATGAAGATTTTTTTTCATTTAGAAATATTTTTACTTCTGTGCGTAATTCAAATAGTTTTGTCAATACTTTGCCCCGAGACAACCATCTTACTTCAGCATGAAGTAATAGTTATTAGTTGTAGTTACAAGTAATGTTCTGCCCCTACTTCTAGGCAAAGTATTGCAAATAATCTTGAATTTAAATCGCTGTTCTTATTAAAATTCACGATTTTTATAAATTCGCAAAAGAACATCATTTAGTCCTGGTGACAAATTTCTCGTTGCTAAATGTTGACGATGTATGACACAATGTGTAATGATGAAATCTGAGGACGAAACTTCTTGAATTTTTTTAGCAACACCACAGTGCTTTCCTGTCATAAGTATTAGCTGCTCCATCAGTGCACAGGCCAACGAACTTCTTCTGTTGGATGTCACTGTATCAGAGCGCGAAATTCGTGGGGGGTTTGCAAATGCAACATATTTTCTGCGGACCGGCAAAATTTTTCCACGGACCGGCGCAGATCCATGGACCGGCGGTTGAGAAACACTGATTTACTGGGCTATAAAGACATGTTGTGCGAGACCGTTGGCTAAGTTTTAGCGCTAGTAGGGATAATCAAATATCTCATTGCGAAAGATGAAAGTAAAGGAAATATATACAGCCAGTTGTATTCAAATCCAAATTTATTGCATGGGAAAAAATTGGTTTTAGTGGTACAATGAAGCAAGGCCGAAAAATATTTTCGAATTTTCACCAAAACGCGCTCCGAGGAACTCGATTTGAAAACCAGCAAACATGTTTTAGCGATGCGGTGGAAATACAAACCTGACGTTTAAATATTGACAACAATTCTCCATGGAAATTCAAGGTGTGTACAAAATAATCGAGGAAAAACTGTAATAAAATCGGATAGTGTTGTTATCGGTTACACTCAAATATGCCAATATTATACAAGAGATTATTTTTTCATAGGATGGATTTAACTAAGTTGTTACAATTTGTATTTAAGTAGAAGAGTAGTTAAGAAGAGTAATTTGTAGTAGAAACTGATAACATACTGAAATTCACATGTGATTTCTATATGATAGAAATAACTACAATGTTGTCAGTTTTTAAAAACTACAAGTTTTTAATCGTACGTTATTGGCAGGCTCCTATAAAATAATTATAATTTCGGAAATATTTATGAATGTAAAATGGAAAAATACTACACTTTTGTGAACTTTTTTTTGAGTTTGGTGCTGCTTATTTTAAAAAAGTAGCAAAATTTACAATAGCAGTAGAATTGGCAACACTGTTATCCTATATCCGTACACTGCCATCTGAATGTGGCTTCCACTATAGTACTAGATGATAGACTAGTACTTTTTGCGAAATATTTTCCGGCAATTGATTCATCGCTATGGAGTTCTGGCAAAAATACGACTGGGAGGAAAAAGTACTGAAATTTCTGATTTCCAAAGTGTTTTCGATCATCATCAAAATCAATGGCGTTACAGCTCTTCTTTACGAGAATTTTTACAGAATGGATCGATTTGCATGAAAATTTGAGAATAAGTAGTGGATAGTTCAAGCATCAATATGATGGCGAAAGGCGCTTTTACCATGGGGGTGGTTGCCACCCCATCTTGGGGGTGGAAATTTTTTATTATTTTGACCACAAAAGTTGGCAAAAACTTTCATTCTAAACAAAAACCGTTCTATACATTTTTGTGATAAAATATAGTTTTCGATTTATTCGCTATCGAAAGTGTTAGTTTTATATCGAAAAAATCAGTTTTTAATAAGTTTTCTGCTAATAACTCCAAAAGTTTTCGTTTTATCAAAACAACTTTACTTGACAAAAATGTACCTTTTGAAAAACTAAACAAAACCTTTCTTTTAATTTTCTTTAAGACCAATAGTAATCGAGCTATACTTATGTTAGCTCTTCTTCGTTAAATGATAAATATTGTAGTTTCAAAGTCAAAAGACGGGAAAACTATGCATTTTTCGAGGATAACTTGTTCAAACTAATTTTAAAAAGTATTTAAAAATATCTATCTCCAAAAATAGAAAAAAGTCTCTAGGTCAAAAATTGAGTGACTTATAATGAAAAGAATGTAAGTCCCTATTTTTTCAGCGAAAAAGTGATCGGAAGCAACCGCCCTAATCACCACCCTTATTAAAATTAGTCATTGACCTTATTTGGCCTTCTTTATTGATGTATTGTCAATAGGTTCTAGAAGTTTAACCGGCCTAGAATAATTAGTTTAAAAAAAATGAAGTTAAAAGCGAATAACGAATTATTGTAGTTTTGAAAAAAATGGCCTTTTCTTCAGAATAGAAAGATTAGCATCAGAGATACGAAAAAATGTTTAATAATGAAATTGTAGCTTATTTAATTCCCAAGAGACCGGTTTGCAAAAATTTTTTCTACGGGAAAAATTCAGTGAACTATTGACAATTAAAATTTGTAATAACATGCAAAAACCACCTTTACCAACCCTTTCAAAGTCACCTCTTTTTGCGATTGAAGACTTTTAAAAGATTTAATATTAATAGGCTTATAGATCTTGTAAAAACCTACAAAATTCTTTTTTACCAAACTTTCTAAGACAAAAAATAAAAACGTTACGGTTAAAAAATCAATATATTTTTTTTGAAAAAAAAAGAAGAAACCCAATTGGAAGCGTAATAATGCAAGTTAACGGTGTTTTTAGTCATTGGCCTTATTCATTCTTCTTTATTTATATGTATTATTAATAGATTCTGGTTTGCGTGGCTTAGATTGATTAGTTTTTAAAAAACTAGAGTTAAAAGTGAATAACGAATTTTTGTAGTTTGGTAAAAAATGCTATTTTCTTCAGAATAGAAAGATTAGCATCAGAGATACGAAAAAATGTTTAAATATGAAATTGTAGGTTATTTAATTCCTAAGAATTTGGTTTGAAAAAACTTTTTCTACGGCAAAAATTGAGTCAATCGTAAATGAGTACATATATCGAAAAACATTGATTTTTTCGATATAAAACTAACACTTTCGATAGCGGATAAATCGAAGACTATTAATTTTATGAAAAAATGTATAGAACATTTTTTGCTTAAAATGAATGTTTTTATCAACTTTTGTAGTCAAAATATAATAAAAAATTTCCACTCCCGATATGGGGTGGAAACCACCCCATGATAAAAGCGCCTTTGGGCATCATATAGATTTTGATTCTTGGACTATCCACTCTTTATTCTCAAATTTTCAAGGAAATCGATCCATTCTGTAAAAATTGCGAGGTGAAAAGTTTTGGTTCCAGGACTATCGTAAATAGAACAATATTTGAAAACCAGAGTTTACGATCAGGGTTTTCCTAGCATTTATAATTTCTTTTTTGTTCTGTCTATTTTTACAAACTTTAGTAATAAAATTAACATTTTCTCAGTATTTTTAAAAACTTAAGAAACATTTGAATTAACATTTTGTAGGTACTTCATTCCCTACTTGTTAAATTATGTACATAGCATCTCATAACAGCGCAATAAATATTTTACTCGTATACTGTTAACATTTTCTTTCAAATTATTTCTGTTCAAAATCCAAAATTTCCGTTAATGTGTAACAGATAGTTTCTATCCTACTTTGGCATTCCTTTCGTGCACAGGAAATATTCATCGTGATTTCCAATAAATTACATCAGTCTTGAATTATGGCCATCACAACAAAGTCTTTTGTTTAAGGAAGTCATCCGCTGAATTATGACACAAAACTTTTACTGACATGTACATTTTTATTGCTTTACATGTTATCCATAAATTTTCTGAGTGGAAACACGTGTAGGTCCGGAGACATCTAAATCATTAAAGTTTATTCATCGGATACTAATAGACTCTGGTAACTGTGCCGCGTAGCCCCATTTCTTTAATTAATACAAAACGACTAAAAATTTATAGCTATCATAAGACGGCGATGTGATTTAAATATTTTTTTACAGTCTCACGCCACATACAGAACGGCTTAGTAGGCACGAATAAATTGCCTATAACGTTAATGAAATCAATTTTCATGTCGGAAACAAATTCGTCATTGATCTTATCAACAAAATTGTATATTCTCGAAATGACACGATAGGTATAAACACGGAGAAGAAAAACTATGTAATTCACATTTTTAATAAAATATGTTTGGCGCAGATTCTTATCTTCTTCTTTACATGCCATCTCCGCGACGAAGCTTGGCAATCATCATTGCTATTCTCACTTTTGACACTACAGCCCGAAAGAGTTCAGTTGAGCTGCATCCAAACCATTCTCGGAGATTTCTCAGCCAGGACATTTTTCTCCTACCTATGCTGCGCCTTCCTTGAATCTTTCCCTGCATAATTAATTTTAGGAGTTCATATCTGTCACCACGTGTTATATGACCCAAGTATTGAAGTTTTCTTATTTTGATGGAATCCAGTATCTCCCTGCTGTTCTGTATTCTCCTTAGTACTTCCTCATTGGTTATTCTGTCTGTCCAGGAGATTCTCAGCATTCTTCGATACGTCCACATCTCAAATTCTTCCAATCTATTGAGGCATTGTTTATTGAGAGTCCATGTCTCCACACCATACAAAAGAACAGAAAATACATAACATTTTAGTACTCGCTTTCTAAGATTTAGGCTGAGGTATCTACTACATAATATTTGTTTCATATTAGTGAATTCACTTCTAGCCTTTTCTATTCTAATTCGGATTTCTTTGGTATAATCGTTTGTTTCACTAATGTTTGTCCCTAAATAGTTATAATTCTGAACTCGTTCTATCGTCTTATTATTTACGTGTAGATTGATATTTCTAATATTTTTCTTTGAAATAACCATGAATTTCGTTTTCTTTATATTTAGTGACAGACCAAATTCTTCACTCGTTGCAACAACCTTATCTAAAATTCTTTGTAGACCTGTAATAGTTTCTGCTGTTAGTATTGTGTCATCAGTGTATCTAATTTCACATATGGTAAGGCCATTTATTTTTATGCCTGCTACTTCATCTTCTAATGCTTTTTTGAATATATCTTCTGAGTACGCATTAAACAGTGATGGCGACAAGACAGAAGTTTAAGTAATAGCATTTTCGTTGATTGAAGAAAACGCAGCTATTTTCTTCTGTCCACACTGTCCACCTTTAAGTTAGGTCATTTCTTAGCTTCTTTCATTTTAAAAAATCTAGCATTTTTCCTGATAGGTTCTTGTGCTTCAAATTAAAATGGCACTGTAGCAAAGACTGCTTCATTGAGTAATTTGAAAAGACCTCAAAACATATTACACATTGCGGGCCTGGCTCTTTTTAATTAATTTGAGTGGTCTGGTAATATAAAGCGTTATATCCCGTAAAAATGAAGATGTACGACATACTATACATAAAATATGTACATCTAATCTTATGAAATCCTAATGCGACAAGTCACGCAGTCTGTCCGGTTCGGTTTCGATATGTTGAATGAAGTTTAATAAACGTTATTTTTAGGGGAGTCCAATTAAAACGAAAACATGCAATTTTAACTATTTATAATGGGAAATAAGCCACAATATTATTAAAAAATGATTTTTATTAACTAGTTCTGTCGCCAGGGGGGTACAACGGCCTCCTTAATTCAGATGGACTTACAAGTTCTTTTTATACATTTTGACCCGTAGAATACGAATTTTTTGGGTAACAGTTGATCCTGATGTCGATAAGATTGTTATAGACAAAGAACTTGAGGAATTACATAACAGCGATTTCTCGCAAAACAAAACATCTTTTTGTATTTTTTGGGCCATTTTAAGCAAAAAATATTCCTACAAGATTTTTCGTAGAATGCATAGTTTTCGAGATAACCGCGGTTGAACTTTCAAAAAATCGAAAAATTGCAATTTTTGAACCCGAATAACTTTTTATTAAAAAAAAGTAGCAATTCTGCTTACCGCATTTAAAAGTTTAAGTCAAATTATATCGGTTTTGATTATTTGCATTGCTAAAAATTTATTATTTTATTGTTAATCAAAGCTATAAACACCTAGTGCGTGAGTGATGTTTTCAATGATTTCTCATTTAAAATCGAACGAGTAGGTAGAGTAGCTACAAGTGCAAGCGAGACAATTTCTAGGTAGCATGCGTTAAAACGCATATATTAGGCACGGGAAACACTATGTGTTTATAACTTTATTTAACAATAAAAAATTAATTTTTAGTAATGCAAATAATCAAAACTGATATAATTTGACTTAAACTTTCAAATGCGGTAAGCAGAATTGCTACTTTATTTTTTAATCAAAAGTTATTCGGGTTCAAAAATTGCAATTTTTCGATTTTTTGAAAGTTCAACCGCGGTTATCTCGAAAACTATGCATTCTACGAAAAAACTTGTAGGAATATTTTCTGCTTAAAATGGCCCAAAAAATACAAAAAGGTGTTTTGTTTTGCGAGAAATCGCTGTTATGTAATTCCTCAAGTTCTTTGTCTATAACAATCTTATCGACATCCGGATCAACTGTTACCCAAAAAATTCGTATTCTACGGGTCAAAATGTATAAAAAAAACTTGGGTAAGTCCATCTGAATTAAGGAGGCCGTTGTACCCCCCCCCCTGGCGACAGCACTAAACGTTTCGACGCCCAAATCGGGCGCCGTTGTCAAAATACAAAATACTACTAACATAAACAAAAATGTTGTTGCTTAGTAAAAAAATTCTTCTAATAATTTATTTAATTTGACTCATTTATATCGGCAATTCAGATACATATGATACATTTTAAAGTAGAAGACTTTAAAATGATATTGCCAATATTTATGAGTTGCGTTCCTGGGACGACTTTACTGAAAGATAGTTCATTTGATTACATGAAATCAACCCCAACTCAAGAATATCCGTCACAAAAAAATCATAGCATGTGATCTGCCTTTAAAAAGACAACCACATGCAACGGTGACATTAAAATTCTCGCGTTAGAGATCTCATAGTAAATCACAAGGGAAAACCAGGAAAAACCTCGTGATACTATCCCGACATCGTAACATTTAATTTACTCTCAAGATTAATACCAAATTCTGACTTTACTATAATTTTGTTTAAATTATAAATAATATCAATAATACATGGATATATAAGTAATACTAAAATATAAAATAAGTACTAACTCTACTATTGACTTACTAATTGTGGTATTTTCTTTCTATTGACTTCCTCTTTCAGTATGGGTATCCACATCCTACTGCATTCCACTGAGGAATTTGCGACACAATTGGTTTCGTTTAGCATAATTAGAGCCGCTTCTTTGATTTTTCTCTTTTTACTATCTGTTTCTTTCAGGATATAAATAAATGTATAAATGAGTCAAATTAAATAAATTATTAGAAGAATTTTTTTACTAAGCAACAACATTTTTGTTTATGTTAGTAGTATTTTGTATTTTGACAACGGCACCCGATTTGGGCGTCGAAACGTTAATAAAAATCATTTTTTAATAATATTGTGGCTTATTTCCCATTATAAATAGTTAAAATTGTAAAAATGCCACAAGAAAATAGCTTCAGAACAACATTAAGAAAACATGCAATGTTTCGGAAAAATTCAAACAAGCTTATATTTTCTAAAACTACTCGCAGATTTGGCTGCTAATTGTTTATTAATTGTTTAAACAATAACAATTGTTTTGTATAAATAATTTTAAAAATATCGTTAAATTCATCATTTTACTTTGATCAAATATGTTTCTATTTTGTTTTTGATTATGCTGAGTCCGAATATGGAATTGCAATTTGAAAATTCTTATACAGAAGCTCTTATACAGTATGTCTGCGTAGCTAGGAACCACATGGAAAACTTTTTTATTATCAATTTTACGAAAAAAAGTTATTCTTCATAAAATGCTCTGGATAGTCAAAAATCTAAAACTCAATCATCAGATATCAAATTTTATTAATTTTATACGAGTTATGTCAAAAATATGAATTTCGTTAAAGAGTAAAGTACCTTTATATTCCAGAATATCAAAAAATGCTATTATAAAAAGTTGTTTAAAATTAAAAACTATGTTTAAATATACAATTACATCATTCTAATCGAAAAAATTTTTCAATTTTTTCTCAAATTACGGATACTCATCATCATTTTATTACAATTATGATAACTATTTTATTATCACTTTTACGAAAAAAAGTTATTATACATAAAATGCTCTCCCTGGTATAAAATCTAAGATACAACCATCAGATATCAAACTTTTTTAATTTTATACGAGGTATATAAAAAATATGATTTTTTCTTAAGAGTTAAGTGCCTTTATTATTCACAATATTTTAATTAGAAGGATATAATTGAACACTAAAACAAATTTTTTAATTCCAAACAACTTTTCTTAATAACAATTTTCGATATTCTGAAATGTAACGGTACTTTACTCCTGAGTGAAATTAATATTTTTTTGAGATACCCCGTATAAAATTAATTAAATTTGATATTTGATGATTGCATCTTAGATTATATACAATGCAGAGTATTTTATAAAGAATAACTTTTTTCGTAAAACTGATAATAAAAAAGTTATCAATAGGTTCCCAGTTACACAGACATACTGTATAAGAGCTAAAAAAATTTTTTTTTGCTGAACATTTATTATTGTTGAAGCTTATTATTAAATGTATTTTAGGTAAGTTTTACAGAAAAAAGTTTTGATCACTTTGTATAAACATTTTTTTAGCTGGTAATTTTCGGTTTTTTTATTACATTTTTGTTATCTTTCTTAATTTTCTCAAAAAGAAATAGTCTATTTCATTTCTTTTTTTTTTTTTTTTTTTTTTTTTTAACCCCACATTTATTACAATCTATCTATACAATCTAAACCTAAATGTTTAGGTAGATAACAGACAATAAGTAATAGGACTGACAATAATTAGGAATGACATGTAGGGAGGCATCCAGTGATGCACCCCTTTTTTAAAACTTAGCCTACAACACTGACTATTTCTGACATAAACTTATACACATTAATTTAGTACCTATTGTTCACTTAACTCTAACGGAACTTTTCGTTTTAACCTACGAACAGTACACGGTTTATTCACTAAATTTTTTGCTAACACGTTTGGATGCACTTTAAGTTTTTCTGTATGTTTTTTCGCGCACTTTTTGATGTCATCTTTGACGTATGGTAGTCCGGCGTCCCGATGGATGGCTTCATTGGTTATGAACCATGGAACTCCTAGTATTGATCTCAATATTTTGGACTGAAATCTTTGTATGATTTCAATGTTGGAATGTGCGGCGGTTCCCCATAATTCTATCCCATAAGTCCACACTGGTTTTAGGATGGATTTGTAGATTAATATTTTATTTTCAGTTGATAGTTTTGATTTTTTGCCCAACAGCCAATATATGGTTCTTAACTTATGACCCAGTTGTTTTCGCTTAGTAAATATATGCTTCCTCCAGTTTAATCTTCTGTCCAAGTACATACCTAGATATTTGACTTCATCCCCTTGTGGGATTCCTTTACCGTTTAAGTATACAGCCGGACATGTTTCCCTACGCGTGGTAAATGTTAGGTGTAGCGATTTGTTTTCATTAATTTTGACTCTCCATTTTGTCATCCATTGTTGAATTTTATTTAGATTATTTTGTAAGATTTCTGAGGCTATTTTGGGATTTTTGTTCGATGATAGTATTGCCGTATCATCCGCAAATGTGGCTGTAGTGATATGTGTATCTGTCGGTAAGTCAGCAGTGAATATAAGGTATAATATAGGTCCTAGTACACTTCCTTGGGGCACCCCAGCGAGAATTTGTTGTATGTTTGTGTATTCATTCTCATACTTTACCTGGAAGTTTCTGTTGGTGATATATGACTTTAAGAGTATATAGTAATTTGTAGGTAAATTCTGTTTTAGTTTACATAATAGGCCTTTATGCCAGACTTTATCAAATGCCTGACTTACGTCCAGAAATACCGCCGAGCAGTACCTATTATTTTCAAAGTCCTCGTTGATTCTCTCTACAATTCTATGTACCTGTTGTATTGTTGAATGTTGTTTTATAAACCCAAATTGGTGTGGTGGTATTAGTTTTTTGTTTTCTATTATAGGCATTAGCTTAGTAAGTGTCAGCTTTTCAAAAACTTTGGATACCACTGGAAGAAGACTAATAGGACGGTAGGACTGTACATTTTCTGGTTCTTTTCCTGGCTTTAGTATCATTGTTATTTGTGCTAGTTTCCACTGTGATGGGAAATGACCTAGTCTCATTATAGAGTTAAATAACTGTGTCAGAAATTGGAAGCCTTTCTCTGGGAGTTGCTGAAGAGTTTTTCCTGTAATCAGGTCGTATCCTGGAGCTTTTTTTGGATCGATGTTGTGTTGTATAATATTTTTTACCTCATTTTTTGTGAATCTTTTTTCAGGAAGTTCTAGTTGATAAGGTTTTGTGAGTATCGAAATAATTTCTTCTTCAGTTTGTAGTGAGTAATTTCCCTCATTTGGTGTAAAGACTTTTTTAAGGTGTGTCGCAAATGTTTCGGCCTTTTCTAGAGGACTTCTCGCCCATTGTCCTGTTTGTGTTCTTAGTGGTGGGACTGTATAGTTCTGCCTTCGTAGAGTCCTTGTGGCCTTCCATAACGAGTAGTCAGTAGCTTGAGTTGCATCTAGTTTTTGTAGGTATTCCTCAAAGCTTGCATTTTTTTCTGCTATTATCAATTTTTTTAGGTCTTTTTGTGCTTTATTGAGGTTTGTTTTACTTTGAGGTGATCTTGATAATTGCCATTGTTTTCTGAGTTTTCTTTTCTCAATTATTTTTTCATGTATTGTATTGGAACAGTGTTTGTTCATATGTCGATTTGTAGGTAATGGTGTTGAGTTCCATGCTGCTTCCTGTAAAACTGTGTTAAAATGTTCTACTGCTTGTTCGATTTGTTTATCGGTCTTTAGTGGGATGTCTAAATTGATTTGATTATTTACTTGATATCTAAAATAACTCCAATTTGTTTTGTTGTTGTGTAATATACAGCTCCTTTCTATTTTTGTTATGTTTTTGCTTACAGTTATGATAACAGGTGAATGGTCAGAGGATAAATCGTAACAAGACTTTGGTTTAAAATATTTTTCATTTATTCCTCTCACTATAGCAAAATCGAGGAGATCTGGAATTTTCGCAGGGTCTGTAGGCCAGTATGTTGGCCCCCTTGTGGTTACTATGTTCAGATTATCTATTAGTATTTCTTTTTGTAGTTCACGGCCTTTGGTATTAATAAGTCTAGATCCCCACATTAGATGTTTTGAATTGTAGTCTCCGCCACAAATAAACCTAGGTCCAAGTGTATCAAAAAAGGTTTTAAATTCTGGTTGTTTAATTGAATGTTTTGGTGGACAATATATAGCTGAAAATGTTATAGGTCCTGTCCAGTCTTCTACAACTACATTTGTGGCCTGAATATGTGCTTTTTGATAGATTTTCGGTTTTTTTATTACATTTTTGTTATCTTTCTTAATTTTCTCAAAAAGAAATAGTCTATTTCATTTCTAAAGTAAAATAATTTAGTGCATTTTAAATATTACATCCTAAGCTTAAAAGCACTTATAAAACTGTAATAGATCAATTCAAACTTGAGTAATACCGTCTTAAAATGGTGGTAATTCTATAAAACTACGAAGATTTCAAAAATTACATTTTTTGAGACGGCATATCATTTGAATTCAATTTTTGAGATTTTTTTTAATGAAACATCATTTAGTAAGATGTTTGAAAGGTAAGTTGTGCAAAATTGAGGGTTTTATAAGAAAAATTGTATTAGTTACACATTTTTAAATCATTTTTAAACGAAATTCATGTATGGCTCACTTTCCGCCCCCACCGTACTTATGCCCATACATTTTATTTCTTTTTATTATCACCATAAGATAGCTTAATTATTCTTCTTTCATGGTCAATTTGTAAAATTTCATTTGATCCATTAGTTAAAGAATTACATTAAAATAACAACCGAGTACTTCGCCGTACGCTAGTTTACAGTGCGCCAATGTTTGTGGGAAGGGTGACTTTAGCGTTATAAATAAAAAATTATAGAAGATACAGATTTAATTTTAGAAATTGTTTTATATAAGGTTTTTTTTGTAAAATGTTTTGAATTTTTCAATGGTCAAGTCAGTTTTTTTCTAAAATTTATATTTTCGGAGTTATTTAAAAAACATTTAATTTCGTAGTTCATTTGTTTAATAAAAAATGAAGCACCCACTTCTCGAGTAGAACTTTTTGATATGTTGTTTATTAAACATTTCTTAATGAAATTACAAAAAGTTCTATCTTGTTTGATTTTTTCTGAAGTGAAAATCTATATGCAAATCTATTTATTTTGGTATATCTTTGTTATAACAGCTCCAGGATGACTGATCGAATTAGCTAATTTCAATTTTAAAACATTTGTAGGAGTTCAAGGAAGGTTTAAAGTTAAAAGGTAGAAAATGTGATGAAATTGCAAAGAAAATACTAAAAACAACATCGTTATTATCATATACACATACACACAGTTATATTATATTATATTATATTATATTATATTATATTATATTATATTATATTATATTATATTATATTATATTATATTATATTATATTATATTATATTATATTATATTATATTATATTATATTATATTATATTATAGTATACTCCTTTAGATTTACATCACTAAAACGGCGGCTAATTTCTGGTATATTTACTTTTGCGTTTTCCATGAAATCCATGATTTTGGCACTTGGTTTGATCTAAATATGGTGTTTAGAACTGTTTCATCAACTTTATAATTATTAAAATATAAAATATTGTAAATGCACAAACTTGAATTTTCAACTTATCGCAGCGAAAATGTTGAAAAATAGATTTTATTATTGTAAGTAAACAATGTTTTAAGAGTAAACAGTAGCAATCAACAGGTAGCAACAAAATATAACTTCGGGAGATAGTATCATAAACTTTGGCAACAGTGGTAATCTTTGACATTCTCTAAGATTAATATTTTGACAATATCATAGTCGCGCTAAATGGAAGTAATAAAATTTTATGTTAAGATAGGTATTTAGAAAGGTATTTGCATGAAATATCTAATAATAAAACAATAATAAATAATCATTTTTTGTTGTGAAGCGAAACAAATTTCGATTTTCGCATAATTTTGGCACGGTTTTTAATGGACTTTTTCTTGGAAGGTTTCACTTTATTTTTCGTTTGATTTACTTTTTCCATTTTGTTAAACTATGTATTAATAATATTTTTAAAATAAAAAATCCTCCTAAACCTTTATATACTCTCATTAGAATTCAAAATATTTTTAAGTAAAATATACTTAACTACCTACATATGACTAAAATTCACAATTAACAACAATCTATTCTTTCAAAGAGGCCAACAACTTATACAACAACAACAAATATATAATAAATTAACTATCAATAAACACTACTTTCCAATGAAACAACAAAAACGAATTTTTAAATTAACACACTACTGCACTGAACAGATATCGATAAAGATGACAGAACAGATTACAGAAAATCTGACGCAGGTTTGTCAAAATGCCAGTGATAATTTCTCTATGTTGCCTAATTAGTTATTTAGTTATAATATGTTCGATTTCTTGTTTGAAATAAAAAATTTTAGTAGTTCCAAGATTACACAAAATCTAGGCATGGGATAAAAAAGTTTATTTGAAGAAAGTTTTTTTTTCTTCTTAATGGCGGTACAGGTTCCTTTTTCAATATTTTATTTAGTTATAGAGTAATTTCCACGTACTAACATATTTCTGAAATTGGGCTCTGTACCGCCATTCTTTATTATATTACGAATATGTGTGCCAAATATCTCGACAAAATATTCAAAATTAGAACCGCAATCTTGGAACGCGTTTGTTGCTACCTGTTGATCGCTACTGTAGCCTCTTAAACAGTTCGTGAAGTATGCTTTTTGCGAATGCACGCGATGTTTAGAGCACGAGCGAGCGGCGCAGCGGAGCGCTATACATCGCGTAAGTTCGCAAAAAGTACTTCACGCACAGTTTCATACAGTATTTTATCAACGATAAACAAATAAAAAAACTGTAACTCTTCGTCACTGGAATTCATTTCTATTCTACAATTTTTAGAACTTTGACATTTAAAAATTCTAACTTCTTTCAAACCACAAAACTGTCAAAACTTTTGTTGTAATTCATTGCTCACATGTCATCACCATGACAACGCGAAAGTTAAGGATATTTGATTATATGAAAGTGTGTCAAAAAACAGTGCGAAAAAGTAAATCCCATTTAAAATACATTGTTACTTCACGCACACTTTAAATCCTTCACGCACTGCTATCTATAATGACAGTTTTCACAAAACTAAAAACTTATACATAATATGAGATAGAGTAGGTACAATTATTTTTAATTATAAACATACTTTCTGTATATTAATTTTCGATATTGTCAAAAATAGAGATATTCTTAAGTAAGGAGAACATTTTTACACACTTCCTATACAACTAATAAAATTTGATATCTGATGGGATATTGTAAATATCTCCTTTCTTAGACTTCTACAAATATTTTAAAATCAAAAGTAGCCAAATCGATCCAGTCCTTCTTGAGTTATAAAATAAAAAATATAAAAAATAAGGGTCAGAAAAAAAATTGAGGGTATCAGATAAAATTGGAGGGTGCCAGAAAAAATTGAGGGAATCAGAAAAAAATGGAGGGTGTCAGAAAAAATTTAAAAGAGATACGATAAAATAGGAGAATGTTACAAAAATTGAGTGCAGTGACTGCAAAAGGCAATTGATTGTATTCCCCGTCGCATGGCGACGGGCAGTATCACTAGTATACAGGGTGTTTCATTAATAATTGTCCATATAGTAACTGGAGAAACCTTAGTACAAAATACGAAGATTTAACCTAAAACACTTAAATAAAATGTGGTTCCTTACTGAGTGGTGTTCCTTACGGGTGTTTTATCTAAAAATTTAAAAATTATTTTTGCTCATAATTTTAAAACTATTCGACGTATCCTTTTCATACTTGGCAGAAAGTATAGGTACTGTACAGACTACTAAATTATGTTAAACAAACGTTTCTGGCTATTACCAGAGGCGTACGACGGGGTAAAGTGAATGGTTGACCCTTTCCAAATTTTACGCCACTGGCGGAATTTCTATTTTAGTTCAATTTTTGGATTCTCCAATACTTTCTATGAAAATAATATACCCTTTATTCGTAACGATAAAGTCATTAATTTTCGAGATATTTGAAGTTAAAAATGAAACGACACGGTTATTTTGACTAATGTATTGTGTCGCTTCATTTTTAATTTCAAATATCTCGAAAACTAATCATCTTATCGTTACGAATGAAGAGTATAAAATTTACATAAAAAGTATTGGAGAATCAAAAAATTACACTAAAATAGCAATTTCGTCAGTGGCGTAGAATTTGGGAAGGGTCAACCAGCCAGTATCCCCTGTCTTACGCCTCTGGAAGTAGCTAGAAACGTTTGTTTATCTTAATTTAGTAGGGTATACAGTACCTACACTTTCTGCCAAGTATGATACGGATACGCCAAATGGTTTTAAAGTACTGGGTACAAATAATTTTTAAATTTTAATCATATATGAATCATATCGTAAATTAATCAAAATAATCGTGCCGTTTCATATTTAACTTCAAATATCTCGAAAACTAATGACTTTATCGTTACCAATGAAGAATATATTATGTATGTAGAAAGTATTGGAAAATCTAAAAATGGCACTAAAATAGTAATTTCTCCAGTGGCGTAGAATTTGAGAAGGGTCAACCATTCACTATCCCCTGTCGTACGCCTCTGGTAGTAGCTATAAACGTTTGTTTTTCATAATTTAGTAGGGCGTACTGTAGTCGCACTTTCTGCCAAGTATGAAAAGGATACGTCGAATAGTTTTAAAATGCTGACCAAAAATAATTTTTAAATTTTTAGATAAAACACCCTGTAACTCAGTAAGGAACCACATTTTATTTAAGCGTTTTAGGTTAACTCTTCGTATTTTGTGCTAAGGTTTCTCTAGTTACTATATGGACAATTATTAATGAAACACCCTGTATTATAAATAAAATAAAAATAATAAATACAAATAATTTTTGTCATAAAAAGTTTCTTTTTATATTAAAAAGAATATGTAGTAACACTCCTGTGTATCTGAATGTATAGTATTGGAAGTAGTTAAACATTGTAAGAATTAAAACAGTTGTGTTATAAATTTTCTTAGCCGCTCTTCCAATTTTCTAAGCCCCAAAGCACTAATCACCTAGTACTACCACTTATGGTTTTAATCTAATGGCCCACAGCACAGCAGAGAATCATCGTACCTCCGCAATCACCGAAATTAAATCAAATTGGTTACGATTAGACTTCAAATGGGAGTGAAATTTGTTTTGAAAGAAGAAGAGGCACGCTGCGCTCGGCGTCGAAAAAAATTATGTAAATAACACTTATTTTTGATGAATCGAATAGGCAGTTGCTGGAATAAAAATGCCAACGAAATCTCCGAGTTGATTAGATGTATAATTTGAATCTAGATGCCGACAAGATCGTGTGGATGAATTTATTTTTAATATACTTTTTGTTTTGTATATTATACACGTCTTGTTTTGGAAATTCTAGTGCTAAAATAAAGAAAATAAATATACATTTGGATTAGATAATAATGATCAAATAGAAGTGAGGGCCAGTATAGAAATAGCAAGAAAAGCGTTTGTAAAAATGAAAAAAGTAGTAGCGGATAGATACACTTACACGATCCCGGTGTAAGTCAGATCTATGTCAGGGACGCGACCCTGCTCACGCAAGCCATGGCTATCCCCCAAATCCAAATAGGGGAGGTCATGTCCCGATCCAAGTTTCCTACCAAATATCCAAAAATCCTTTCCGATTATCCAACCCACAGTAGTAAACCTAATGCGCCAGAAAAATCATTGGGGAAGGCAACGGGAAACCACTCCAATTATTTCTCCCGAGTAAAGTTAACATGGCGCAATCCAAACATAATCAGAGTATTACTGATCATGGATCTCGGAAACCAAGATCCGGCAGGGAAGGTCGCGCACCAGACTGTAGGGCCTTTCCGGTCGTCACCACACGAAACCCCTACAATTTAAAAAGTACGACAACGTTAAAAATGTCTAGCAGTACAATCAGATAGGCACATGGAATGTTAAAAGCCTCTATGAAGCAGGCAAGCTCAGTAACTTAGTTCAAGAGGTTAAACGCTTAAAAATTGATATAATGGGCATCAGTGAGCTCCGGTGGCATGGAGCGGGAAAATGTGAACAAGATGAAGGCACACTATACTATTCTGGAAGTGTAGAAGACGACGTACATCATAGGAATGGAGTTAGCATATTTATAACATCTAAATTCAAGAAATATGTGAAAAATTTTGTACCTGTGAACGACAGACTAGCGATACTCCAATTAAACAGTAAACCATTTAATGTCAATGTTATCCAGATATATGCCCCTACTTCAGAAAAGAAATATGACAATGATGTTGAATCATTCTATAGTCAATTAAAACAGACACGTAACAATCTAAAAAGGAACGAAATCACATATATTTGGAGATTTTAACGCGAAAATTGATCAAGGACGAAGATCTGACCTGGTAGGTGAATATGGACTAGGGAAGAGCAATGAAAGAGGCGATAGATTATACCAGTTCTGCCAAGAACATGACATGATAATCACAAATACATGGTTCAAATTACACAAAAGAAGATTATACACATGGAAGATATAATTAGAAATCAGATAGATTATATTCTAGTAAACAAGAGATTTAAGAATGGTGTCAAGAGATCAACGACATATCCTGGTGCAGATATCGGTTCGGACCATAGCCCTCTAATAGCTGACATCCAAGTGAAGCTCAAAAAAGTCGAAGAAAGCCCCAAAACACCAAAAATACATATCTCAGCATCCAGAAAAACGCTAATAGAAAATGACCTGAATAATCAGCTAAAGAATTCAACAAATGAAAACAATACAGAAATATGGAACACGTTTAAAGATCTTACCTGGAAAGTAATGACTGATGAAATCCTGGAATTGATGGAGCAGAGAAGAAAAGTGAAAGATAACAAGACAGAATACAAAGAAAAACAGAAACTAATTAAACAAAAAATAAAGGTAGCTGAAGAAAAATGGATGGAGGATAAATGCAAGGAATTAGAAAAGTTGAATGAAAAACATGATACGTTTAATATGTTTAAAAAAGTTAGAGAAGTAGCTGGTCTTTATCATAAGAAAACTCCACATACTATAACCGATTCGTCGGGAAAAATGATAATAGACGAACACGAAATCCGAACTACCTGGTATAATTATATAAATGAACTGTATAATGATGATAGACTCGAAGAACTGGAGACTTTAGATGAAGGTAAAGGACCAGAAATATTAAAATCAGAAATACTACATGCTATAAAATTGACAAAAAAACAAGAAAGCCGTTGGTCCTGACAACATACCTAAAGAAATGTTAAAGCTCATAAATGAGGAAAACATTGGAATACTAGTCAAACTTTTCAATGATGTTTATTCGACTGGTGATATCGCTGAAGATTGGTTAAAGTCCGAATTCATAACCCTACCAAAAAAACAACGTCCGAAAAACTGTAGCGATTATAGAATGATAAGCCTTATGAGCCACACTTTGAAAATCTTTCTACGTATCATCCACAGTAGAATCAGAGATAATATGTGAAGAAGACAGGATGAAACACAATTTAGCTTCAGAAATGGATTGGGAACCCGGGACACACTCTTTGCACTAAATGTATTATTGCTAAGACTGATAATGCAGAGAAAGATAAGAAAAAGAAGGAGTATAGAAAGAAGGAGAGTATTCTGGTTAAAGAATTTAAGAAACTGGTTTAAGTGCAGTTCAATAGAACTCTCAGAGCAGCGGTAGATAAAGTTAAGATAGTGATAATGATATCCAACCTCTGATTGAGAGACGGTACTTAAAGAAGAAGAAGTGCTAAAATATGTGTGTTGTCATAACAACAAAAGTTCAATCACCGTGTTAATTGTTAATTTTATGATATGTCGTGGTAACAATAATTTTCACCAGTGGACTGCCACTTGCTCTTCTTCTTTTAACATAGCTAAATTGATATTTGAGAACCAATAAAAAATTGAATTCTTAAAAAACTTGTACCAATCTGCTACTCAATCAACAACTTAGCATGTCTTAACCTTCCCCGTTTTTATTTTTCATTGCAATCCTAGATCCATAAGAAAGTAGCCCACCATATGTGCTCCTGAATATTGAAGAGCAGAATAGAGGCAAATCCCTCAACAAGATACAATGATGATACAATATGATAGAGAATTAAGATTTTTAAGACTTACCCAATTTTTTTTAGGTATTTTGACCCGTAGAACACGAATTTTTTGGGTAACTGTCGATCCGGATGTCGATAAGATTGTTATAAACAAATAACTTGAGGAATGACATAACAGCGATTTTTCGCAAAACAAAACATTTTTTTGTATTCTTTGAGTGATTCTCAACAAAAAGTGGTCTTACAAGATTTTTCGTAGGATGCATAGTTTTAGAGATAAACGCGGTTGAACTTTCAAAAAATCGAAAAAGTGCAATTTTTGAACCCGAAGAACTTTTGAATTAAAAATAAAGTAGCATTTCTGCTTACTGCATTTGAAAATTCAAGTTAAATTCTATCGATTTTGATTGTTTGCATTGCTAAAAATTAAGTTTTTATTTGTTAAACAAAGCCATAAACACATAGTGTTTACCGTGTCCAATGCATGCGTTTTAATGTACGTAATCTACATCATCAATCATGAAAACATCATTCAATCACTATGTGTTTATAGCTTTGTTTAACAATAAAAAAATTAATTTTTAGCAATGAAAGTAATCAAAACCGATAGAATTTGACTTGAACTTTCAAATGCGGTAAGCAGAATTGCTATTTTATTTTTCAATCAAAAGTTATTCGGGTTCAAAAATTGCAATTTTTCGATTTTTTGAAAGTTCAACCGCGTTTATGTCGAAAACTATGCATCCTACGAAAAAACTTATAAAAACATTTTTTGCTTAGAATGGCCCAAAAAATACAAAAAAATGTTTTGTTTTGCGAAAAATCGCTGTTATGTGATTCCTCCAGTTCTTTGTTTATAACAATCTTATCGACATCCGGATCGACTGTTACCCAAAAAATTCGTGTTCTACGGGTCCAAATACATAAAAAAAACTTGGGTAAGTCCATCTGAATTAAGGAGGCCGTTGTACCCTCACTGGCGACAGGACTACAACTTTGAGCCTCACATTTCAAAATAAATTAGAATGTTACAGGGTGTTCGATAACATAATGGCAGACCAAACTTATGTTTTTAGAACCAAATGTAGAATAATGTTTATTGGAAAAAAAATACTCAAAACTCAAACTATCATCAATATCGTGAATATTAGAAAATACTGGCAAAACATATACAGGGTGATTGATTAGTGGGGTAAAGCTCCGTAGATCCGTTATAGTAATAGATAGCAATAAAAGTTAATAACAAAAATTGTAGCCAACTTTAAGCTTCACATTGCAAAATTAGTTAGAATATTACAGGGTGTTTAATAACATAGTGGCAGACCAAACTTTTGTTTTTTTAAATGGAACATCCCATATTTTATTTTATATTCGAAATATTCTTAACTTCCCATCACAAAAATATAAAGGTTTGTTATGTTATACAGGGTATTTACAAAGTTATAACCAATTTTATATGAAAATCGTAACAAGTTCAACTCACTGTATAAATAAAAATAAGCACAAAAGCAACATGCCATATTTTTTGATTTATTGTCAAAATTTTCATAAATGATTGATATTGCTAACTGGACGGGATTCTCCAGAATGGATCCAATCCACACTTTGTTAAAACTGAGATATTAGCCAAAAACTTTACGATACAATTTAAAATACTCTATTAAAAATAATTACGGTTTAACATTAGCATCGGTACAATATTAACGATTTTAATGTTAAACCATAATTATTTTTAATAGAGAATTTTAAATTTTATCGTAAAGTTTTTGGCTAATATCTCAGTTTTAACAAAATGTGGGTTGGATCCTTTCTGCAGAATCCCGTCCAATTTTCTTTATATTGAATACATTATTTTCTCAGTAATTTTAAATGGTACACCCTGTATTTTATATCACTATCGAAAAGTACCATTACCGTACTTTAATTTGTATACAACATGCCCTATGTCTAAATTTATTAGTTTTCGAGATATTTTCATTTTTCCATGGACAAGTAGCGTGGCCGCCCAGATTACCAGAATTTAATAAATTGGACCGACTTTTTTGGGGTTACTTTAAGAATGAAGGTTATAAAATGCCTCCAACAACAAGTGAGATTAAAAATAGAATACAAAGTGTATTTTATTGTAACTAACATCCTGTAACTCCCTGTAACATTCTAACTAATTTTGTAACGTGAAGCTCAAAGTTGGCTGCAATTTTTGTTATTAACTTTTATCGCTATCTATTACTGTAACGGATCTACGGAGCTTTAGTCCACTAATCCATCACCCTGTAGATATTACATAATAAATGTAATCTTTATTTGGATAAATATGATTTGAAGAGCCACTGAACGCCACTGTATCTTATGACGAAATTTAATTAATATACAAACAGATGTAGATTTGATATGCCTCTTCCCCATACTTGTTTATGCCACAAATTTAACGAAGTCTTGTAAACGAGTGACAATTTTTATCAAATTGGGAACCAATCTAATTAAAATTCGAGTATTAGCGCCATATCTTCGACTTTATATACTTCTTAATGGGTCGAGTTTTTTAGAATTAACAAGCAGTCAAAATTTGTAGCAACAAGTAATTAATAAGCAACATTTTATAAAAAACAAATAAAACTTTGAAAGAACGAGTTTATATAATCAGAAAATACGTATTAATGAGCATTTTGAAAGGAATTCCGGAGTTTTATAAGAATTATTTAAGCAGTGAGCATCTCCTCACTCCACGTCCAACTAGTTTCTGAGTCATAAAACTTATAATACTAAATTTTGATCTGATTTTACGTTTCTACAATTTTGAAAGATTCTGTCGTGGCTCTCAAATGTGGTAATAGTTCAATTACGAAAATGTTAATTGTCTACCAGCACAAGGAAAAGTATCTCTTGTTTATGAGAAAATCAAGCAAACTTTCAATCACACTAAGACAGCTCTACGGCTTTATAATATAATGGTATGAGGCTCTGAACAGCACATCCGCTGATGTAATAAGGCTAGGTGGTCATCCATTTTAAAGCTTCTCATATACCTCATGCCGCTTCACTCCATATTCACACATCATCATCTCTTTGCCATTATCTCTATGCGGAGTCGGTTTCCCTAATTGCATTTATCCATTAGGTAGTTTCTATCTTGAGCCATATCAACATTAATCCCCTTTAAGGACATGTCCTGCCTAAGTGTCTCCCCCCTGGTCTTCGTTGGTCTTCCTCTCCTGCTTCTTCCAGGAACCCGCAGTTCAGCAATTCTTCATATTGGGTGATTGGGTTATTTGTTATAATCTTTAGTATTTACAGTGAATTAGCCAAAGGAACTCATATCTTGGTCCTTTTATTATAATGTCCAATATATTCGAGTTTACGTCTCTTAACCCGCCACCTGCCACGTGGGGTGCTACCAGCACCCCATAACACATTTTTATCAAATATTTGGTATTTCAAGTTTGGTAACCGAGCTGTGCGTCATAGTAGCTTTCTATAATATTATATAACATAGATGTGTTAGTGTTTGAAGTGGTTATTTAGTGTCATTCTGAACTTATAGCTCTAAAGTCGAATTGGGGTGTCATCATCTGGCACTTTAAGTTTTAAATCTTTTTTGTATTTTTGATAAACAGGTCAGATTTACATTTTTTATTGAAATAACTTATTTAAATTATTAATATAGACTCTATACCCTTTTTTTAGATATATTTTTAGATATTTTACTTGACTTCATTTATTATGGCTTGGTACTTGCTAATTTGCTTATAACACCTTTTTCATTTTATTTTTTAACTTTTATAACATATTAGTGGCTAATAAGTTAATAAAACACTGTTTTTTTTATATTCTTATGTTACTCAACACATTATTTTGTTTTTTAAACAAGTAGATCACAGAAAATTTGTAAGGGGTGCTGTGAGCACCCCACGTGGCAGTTGGCGCCTTGCAAAGCCACGTGGCAGGTGCCGCGCCGGGTTAATAATATTTAATAGAGTTGGTTGATAATTCTTCAAAAAACGTTTTCGTTTCTGGTACTGCTGGTCAGCTGGTCCATGGTATTTTGAGTATTCTTCCTAGATCTAGACCTACAAAAGATACCTCATGTGGAAGACACTCTTTCAAGACAGAAAAATCACAGACATGGGTAAGTTCCAAGTATGTGTTATACGTCAAATTTTACATTTACTGATTATTTACCACTCATATTTTTTATATGAACTTAAGGTTCTTCCCAGAGTGAATTGATAATGATTAACGACTGCTCGGTAGATATTATTGGTTATTCTCAGATCACCTAAAACATAGGTAGATACGTTTGTTCAGTTGAAACCTATCTTTGGTTAGGTTAGCCTTGGAAATAATTGTAATCACTCAACTGACATGAGATGTTAGTTATGTTTGTAAACGTCACACTGATCAGTTCCTATCATTCCTATCATTTGTCTTTGACTACAATTTTAAGGATTGTGACTTAAAAACATCGTTTGTTGTTGACAATCCGTCCAAATTTAATCCGTTTGCGGCCATTCAACATTTTGTTTCGACCATGAACCATTACTTATACAATTTACAGTATCTAGCGTGCACATCAACCCAAACTTATACAATAAAACTTTGAACAAGCTTCATCAACAATATGATAAAAACGTCCAGGGACACTCTCACGTAATGCCATTCTTCGGCACGACAATTCTAGGCCCCAGGGTGTGAAAGTGGTGAAAAAAATGTATAACGAAAGAAATAGATGTTAAAGGATCCACCTTATAGTCCCGATTTATATCATTGTAACTTTCCGAATATTGGGCTGGCGAAAAAGGCGTTAAAAGGTAATCGTTTTCAGTCAGACCAAGAAGTACAAAATGCCGTAAAAGAATTCTTAGAGCAACAGCCACAAGAATTCTTTAAGTAGCGTATACTGTTTTTTTGACTGTTTTCTATTTTATTTTGATTTAATATCATTTTTCTTTTAATATTTGTTTTTTTGTATAAATTCTGGTTCCTTAGGTAACCAGTGGCGCCCAATATTTTATTTTTTTTCTTTATTTTTTATTTCACATCCATATTCCGATTTTTCTATCTTTCTAATTTTTCTAAGCTAATAATAGTATATCATAACACCTTATATGAATCCACTAGCTTAAATCTCTTGATGACTTGAGCTACCGAGGTACTAAAAAAATTATGTAGCACGAATTTTGTCAAATCTAAGTATATCTTCATGTTTATCTAATTTGTCGTGTATCATAAAAATGACTTCCATTCGCGCAACGAGCTACAACTATGTACTAATAAATGTAATATTATACCAACTACCAATGTTTGTTTTTGAAAAAAATTTCGCTAATAAACGTTAAACACGCCTTAAAGAATTTTACAACACAACCAAACTCTTACGAAAAATAAAGCATCCCTAGAAGACAATAAAATGCAAAACTTCCTAATTTTTCGCTAGGGATTTATAAATCACAAGCACCTTTATTCAAAGTCTCTTATCCACCGTTCCGACCTACATTCGCCGTCGAAAGTTTTATTACCCTTTTCTCGCCCTTCTGCAGCTATTAACCCTACCGAAACTTACAAACTAGTGCCCAAATCGGAAATATATGACGTCGACAAACACACGCTTTCGTGTGATGGATTAATAAATAATATTTTTTGCTATATACTCCCGTCGTTCTGTTCCTTTACAATTTGTTGCTTTACTAATAAAAAACACCTCTGGCTGAGCTAGCGAGTGGTAGAGCAACAACACGCAAAGCATAAATCACTGGCGAGAGCATTTTTATGACAGCGCGAACCTTTATTTTACTTTCATGTTCTTCTAACCGATTTAGAGGGTTGTGACTAGATTATAAAGATGTTACTTTGGAACGGTTTTTACTTTATCCTACTACATACGTAGTATGAGTATAATAGATAAAGTTATAGGATCGTGCAAAAAAAATTTTTTCAGATTTCACTTTTTTTCGACGTTTTGAGTCCCCCTGAGTCTAAAAAGCAAATAAAAAAAACATGTCGGAAGTATGTACGTACGTATGTACGTACGTACGTACGTATGTCGCCACCGCCCAGCAAAAACTACTAGACCGATTTCGATGAAATTCGGTATGAGTAAGTTTAAGAGAATTTTGTCGAGAAACAAAGCTTTTGAAAAAAACCTCTCAAAGGGGGGCCGAAATAGGGGGGTTATTTGGGGCCCATTTTTGTAAAGTTTGATCGAAATGAATGAAATTTAACTTAAAGTTAGCTTATCGATAGGTGAATCGAAATACGGAATTTGACATTTCCAAATCCAAAATGGCGGCCAGCATGGCCGACCGCCCACCCGACACATTTCCCTACCTATCTAAAAACTTGTTTAAGATAAATTTAATTTGAAAAAACATTTATATAGCCTAAAGATGGGGCTATAACAAGAATATTATCGTTTTTCAGAAAAAGTTATGGGTTGCCTATATTTTAGGGGTCAAAATTTGACATAACTTTGAACTAGATTTTCTCAAAAATGGCTTCAAGGAATTTGTTTATTTTTTGACATATTTTTGATATCCTATCGGTAAATTGAATAACATTAGACAGATTTCTTAACTCCTCATAGGAGGGGAGTTATGAATTTTTTATAAAAAAATATTCGAGTGCCCGTAACTTCCTCTGTAATATAAACTAAAATTTGAAATTTGGCAGACATATAGAGTACTTTATTATCTATTAGCACAATAAATTTTACCCACAATATGGCTTCCGGTTGAACCGGAAATGAAAAAAAAAATCTTAATTTTTTAGATACGTCCTGTATATTTTTACATATTTCGAAATAATGTAAAATTACCTTTCCAATGACATAAAACTCGTTGCTGTAACTCAAAAACTCGAAAAGTTACAGAAAATAGAAATTTTGCTAGAATCTTGTGTGTGTCCCCTCTCACGCGATCATAGCAGAGCATTATTATAGGGCAGTCAATGAGGGTATTTGGCTCCGAATTCCATCCTACTACATCGATGTACTTGATATTTTCACAGTAAGTAGGGAATAGCTCAAGAAACAAAATCTACCCTATATAATATGGCGCTTTTATCTTGGGGCAATTCCCACCCATATCAAGGGGGTGGAAAATTTGTTGGTCAAAATAAGCATGGAAGTGGCCAGAGAACCTATTTTTAAGCAAAAACTGATCTATACTTTTTTTTGAGATTCAATACTTTTTGAGTTATGCGTAGTTGAAAATTGGCCATTTTCATTTAAAAATGACACGTTTTCGGACGGTTTTTTGTGAATACCTTAAAAACTATGCATCAAACTAAAAACACTATATAAAATTTTTTTAGATTATAAATAACAAAGAGATTCGTTCCTTCGTAAATTTTCTATTTATAATACAAAAGAGATATGGTAGGTAAAAAGAGTTTGTTTTTTGGTGCATGCTCAAAGTACTCATGCTTTTGTAGTGTTTGAAAAGGCATTTAAAACGAGCACCGTTAAAATGTCGGTTACATTCAAACTAAGCGAGATATGGTGCAAAAGAATATATGACTAATGTACTTTAAGGAAAATTGAGAAGTACATACATTTAACCCATCATCCACCAGAATTTAAATGCATTGTTTTTCCTTTGCAATACCTCTTAATATAGTGTTATTTCTACTATCAAAAAGTTGGACGGGTGAAAAAAATAAGATCAAATTATAGAGCGCATTTTTAAATTTTCTTAAAATTCTTCCTTTTGCTCCATGCAGTTCGAAAATAAAAATGTTCTATTCCCGAGAAGTGGTGGGAACCGCCCCCATGATAAAAGCGCCATAGTATATAGTATATAGGATAGACTTTGAATTAGGAGATTGGGCTTTGGGCTACTCCCAAAATTTCATTAAAATCCATGCAGTAAAATGCAAATATTGTAAACTATTAATTTCTCAGAAAAATGAACTAATTTGAAATGAAAGTATTACTAATATTCTATTGATTTATGCAATAATCTATAGTATGTCCCCGAACATTTTCTCAAATGCAGGAATTAATGATGCGTAGAACCATAAAATATTTTCAAGTATACAAGGTGTTTCTAAAATATCAAAATAACGAGTAACTTTGTTATTTTTATAGAATGCCAGTATCTAGTACGATAACGATAATAGATCGGTACGATAAAGTTCTCGGGCGGCCCTTCCGTCCAGCGTTTTTTGGTACGTAATAAAGCACACGATTCAAACGCTGGTTAGTACGTATGTAGACATAAATACATAATATGTACAAATCTGGACTCTAAAAAAATTATATCGATAGATATTGAGAAAAAGTTGTGTTAAAAGAATCACCAACGAAGTACTGCGTCGAAATGAATAAAAGACCTGAAATAAATTATAATTTTTCGCAATCGCAATCGCCACGGATTAATAAAATTGTAGAAGCAGGCAGTATCAGGTGTGGGTGCGTATACGGAGTGGGTCAAAGAAAATAGTCCACCTCGATATTTGGAAGTATTTATTAGATTTTAAGGAAATGACGAAACAGGTCAATTGTTGATCTAAGAGGCACACATTTTTACAATACATACATATGTCATTTGTCAACGCCCTCCCTTCCACTTCCCCCACCCCATATTTTTAATAGGGAATAGGGGTCGTATGCTACCTCATTTGAAAGGTTATTCAATTCTCTATTCAATAATATTAACATTGACATAATTATTTATACAGGGTGTCCAAGAAAAATTATTTTGAATTAAATTAATTGACAAAAAAGAATGTATGCAATTTATTTAACTCATGTACATTCTACTACTGAAGAAAACAGAGAAACATGTTTATTTGAAAAATAAATATTGGTTT
Source organism: Diabrotica virgifera virgifera (assembly GCF_917563875.1). NCBI lineage: Eukaryota > Metazoa > Arthropoda > Insecta > Coleoptera > Chrysomelidae > Diabrotica > Diabrotica virgifera. Next base: position 178,445,183 of record NC_065449.1, on the reverse strand, counting down.
TCGCTTAAATTCAATATTCAACCTACCAAGAGGCAGATGGGTGGCAGCTTGAACATTGAAATTACGCGAAAAGCAATGTTTACTTATCAAAAAAAATTCTGTTTTGTGACAGCAGTAGAATGTATTTTGAATTAAATAAATTACATGCATTCTTCTTTTTGTGTCAATTAATTTAATTAAAATATTTTTTTAAACACAGTTTTTTATACAGGACACCCTGTATAAATAATTATGTTAATGTCTACATTACTGAATAGAGAATTGCATAACCTTTTAAATGAGCTAGCACACGACCCCTATTCCCTATTTAAAAGTAAGGGGTGGGGAAGTGGAAGGGAGGGGGTTGACAAATGACAAATGTATGTGCCGAAAAAATGTGTCCCCCTTAGATCAAAAATCGACCTGTTTCGTCATTTCCTCAAAATCTAATAAATACTGCCAAATATCGAGGTGGACTGTTTTCTTTGGCCCACTCTGTATTATTCTTTACGAGATACATATGTTATAGTCAAAGCCCAAATTTCAGGCACTCCTGGGTTTGACTAGGCAATCCTTAGGTCTGACTGTCGGTCTTAGTCAAAGCCCGAAATAAATTACAGTTTCGGCCTTTGACTAGTCAAACATAGCAGAGACTAAGTTGGCCAGGCAAAGGTCGAAATTTAATTTTATGAAATCGGGGTTTGACTAGTCAAACCCCGATCGGCTATTAAAATGTCGTAATTTGTTAGATTAGATTTAATAAAACGTTATTTTTTAATTTTAATGTTTATTATTTTTATATTGTCGCAATTAAAATAAAAAAATAGTGTTTATTTTCACATTTTAAGGCATTATGGCATTTAGAGTTGCACAATACGTTAGACCTTTTACACTTACATAATTTTGAAGAGCATTTCTTATTGCAGTAGCATTTTATAAAGCCTTGTCCTGCAAATTTAGAATTTTTTGTACTAATTTCTCTTTGAGACAGCTTATCGTCTGGAACATCTTCGAAATTAAGAAAATTCTCTTTGCATTCTCTTATTTGATTTCTTGAAAAACGTAATTTGGTTTGACTAAGTATATGAATTTTATTTTAGCACAAACAGATGGAATTGGAATGTCATTGTCAACGTGTTTATTGTTCCTAATTTCGTACCAACTCTATATAAAACGTCAACTGTTTTATTTTATATGATATCCAAAATAATTCGAGCATAGCCTTTGACCCTATCAAAGCTGGGGAGAGGTATGGTTACGGGTTTTCCGATCGAAATTGAAGGGCATTTTTTTTCACTTAATTGTTTCATAGCATTATCCTGGGTACACGACAATTAGACCAAAATCATTAGACCGAAAGCAGTAGACCGAACTCATTGGACCGAAAGGCACTTTACCGAAACCTTACAAGACCGAACAGCATTAGACCGAAATGGTACATAAATTAAAAAAGATTGCATTAAATCATGCTAAGATTTTGTATATCTGTCTTTTTGTTTATTGTATTTTTTTGTATTATTTTATATATAAACTGTGTAAATTGTTACTCTGTACAGATTAGTGAAGTTAAATACAAATTAAGGGTAGAGTGACGTTAACACCATGTTAACTGTTTCTAATAACCATCCAAATATCATTTAATTGTAATTTTATATTTGTGTTATCTCTTTTACTGCGACAAGTAAAAAGAAATTAAGGGTAAATTTTATTTGCTTCTAATTTGCTCCTGCTTTTCGGTCTCATACTGTTCGGCCTAGTGAGGTTTCGGTAAAGTGCTTTTCGGTTTAATGAGTTCGGTCTAATGATTTCGGCCTCTTTACAGTAAAACATTATCCTGGGCATTAAGACCTTCAATCGCCTTTCCTTTATTTAATCTTTTCTGTCTGTGCACAACGCATGCATGTACCTTTTCTGTCCAAACCTTTATAGTATGCACTAAGTGTGCTGTCAGCGCACACAACATGTACCACCTAATTACCAATTATGTTTGACAATTTTCTTCCTCTCCTAGTGACGACGGTCCAGGGACTTCCTTAGTATTATGGCGATCCTTAGTTTTTACTCCGATTGCAATATCTTCTTTTGCAGTTGACGATGACATTCCAATTCCATCTGTTTGTGCTAAAATAAAATTCATATACTTAGTCAAACCAAATTACGTTTTTCAAGAAATCAAATAAGAGAATGCAAAGAGAATTTTCTTAATTTCGAAGATGTTCCAGATGTTAACCTATCTCTATAAAGAGAAATTTGTACAAAAAGTTCTAAATTTGAAGGACAAGGCTTTATAAAATGCTACTGCAATAAGAAATGCTCTTCAAAATTATATAAGTGTAAAGGGTCTAACGTATTGTGCAACTCTAAATGCTATAATGCTTCAATATGTAAGAATAAAAACTATTTTTTTTTTATTTTAATTACGATAATATAAAAATAATAAACATTAAGATTAAAAAGTGAAGTTTTATTAAACGTAATCTAACAAATTACTACATTTTAATAGCTGATCTGGGTTTGACTAGTCAAACTTCGATTTCATAAAATTAAATTTCAACCTTTGCCTGACCAAATTAGTCTCTCCTAGGTTTGACTAGTCAAAGGCCGAAATTCTAATTTATTTCGGCCTTTGACTAAGACCATCAGTCAGACCTGAGGATTGCCTAGTTAAACCTAGGAGTTGCCTGAAATTCGGGCTTTGACTATAACACATACATAATAGACCAGGGCATTTAGAACAAAAAACAACAATAAATTGATTTTTAAATACAGCACCTATCGACTTGCAATTTTTTGCATGGTGTTCGGAATAACGTCAGGAAAAAGTCTACAATAAAAAAATGTGTGGAAATTTATAATTGCATTTACAGTGCATAAAATACACCCAAAAAGTGCATAAACATGTCAAAATCGCTATATTAAGGGGCATATTTTGTTACTCAGGGGGTTTTTAGGGTCGCTGAACATGAACATGCTATCAAAACCGACCCTTGAGCACCTAGTGCCCAGATCTGCGTCATCTTTTGGAATTTTGAGGCTTTTTGACACTAAATTGATACACTCAAAAAAATTTAGTTCGTAATATTGATTAACAGTGATTATTGAATAGTATTTCGTTGTAACAACAATTTAATTTGTTGTTTCAACGAACTTTTAGACACTGACGAATGTATTTGGTTATTGTCACAATGATTGAATAATAATTGTGAAAATAACTAGAGTACATTAATCAATAACACTCAATTTATTTAGCCAATAACTTAGTTTCGTATATTTAATAAATAATGTTAATTGTGGCAGCAACTCACTTTCTTGATTTCGTACATGACAAGCAATTACCTTGGTTTATCGTGACAACGTACAGATTTCATTAAAACAATGTACAAATGTTGTTAATATAGAGTAATATATGATTATTGTATAGATGTAAACTGATTGTTGTTACAACAAATGCATTAATCAATCTACTACTGCGTTTAATACCCACAATCAATGCGTTCATTGTGACAATAATCGTAGATGTTGAGACAATAAATGTTTTGCTTGACCATTTGAAATGTAACGGCTTTTCCTTATCGTGATACCCCTAGCTTCTCTGTGTTTAAAAAAGTTTAAAAAATAATTCTTTGTTAAACAATGCTGTTACCTCTACCGAAGTGCCGAATAATAATTTCATTTCGTTTCCAAGTGTAGTCCGTAGTAGACGGAAGTTTTCGTGTGTCTCTTATCGTGAAATATTTTGAAAATTTAAACGCAGAATAAAATATTACAGTATTATCGAGGGTCTGAAGTCCTTGAAAACTTCTATAATGATTATTTTAATAAGTCACAGGAGTGAAAAAGAGAAAATTTAGTATGATTTTTAATTTCAAATATACCATTCAAAAGAAACTTTTTGTTTATTCTAAGGGACTTTCTGCCCTCGGTAATAATGTAATCTTTTATTCTGCGTTTAAATTTTTCAAAAATACTTATTAGTTTTCTCAGGATTCCAAAAAAAATGAATGCGTTTAAAAAGAATTCGATCGAAATTTTGAACCTGCTGCGCTCTCAAAAAGGATTGAAGTGTTATACATTTTTGGAATCACTATTTCAAACGCTTTTAAATGAGCTGTCACATGACCAGGGTTGGACAAAAATTGGTTTAAAAAAAACAAAAAACATGTTTTTTTTGTTTAAAAACAATGTTTTTTTGTTTTAAAACAGTTTTTTTAATCTAAAAAAAAACCACTGTTTTAAAAAAAAACACTGTTTTAAAACAAAAAACACTGTTTTAAAACAAAAAAAACACTGTTTTAAAACAAAAAAAACGATTTAAAATAATTACGTACTTCACTGGATTTCTAACGGGGATTCCCACAAACCTCAACTGGCACACCTATGGGATTCCCGCGAAGACGCGACCTGCGCGCACATGCGAGTCTTTAACTGTTTCGTTTCCTTATACCACGTGATATTATGTAAATCACAATCGCTATTCAGTTTTTCAGGATAAGTCGGAAGCTTTAAGTTCTGCTTTATTATAATATAATTTCATATTGGTATCTTCGGTTCTATTTTAATTTCTAGTGGATAGTTGCAGTGTATACAGTAAATTATATTAAGTTTATAAATATGTCAAGTCAAGAAGGCGGAGAGATCCAATTTGGATAAATTTTAATTTGATTACAGTGAATATCAATTTTGAGGATGGGAGAGAAAGTAAAAAGACAGTGTCTAAAGCTGAGTATAAAAAATGCAAGAAGCAATTGTCTATATTAGTTGCAAGAATGAAAAAGCATCATGAAAAATGTGTTTTAACTTTAACGAATGTTGATCTTGAGGAGCCAGAGGAAGCTAATAGTAGGACTGTGTAATAGATGCTGTTGTAATTCAATAATTATTTACTTAATTTCTTAATTTTCTTTTTCTTTCAACTTTATTAGGAGTATTGGGTTAGTTAATGTTACTACAGCGCTCAGCACTATCTACCAGTACTAGTATGCTTGCTACCTGAACATAAATAAAGTTTATTCAGTTACTTTTTTTCAGTTTTACTTTTTACTTCGCATTAATATTGTTAATGCACCTACTTACTCTATAATCTATATTTGCAATTTTGCAAATTAGCAAACGCATTCTTATAACAATGTTGTTTAAATAAACAATAACGAAAAAAAAACTATGTCTTAAAACAATGTTTTAAAACAGTGTTTTAAAACACAACTGTTTTTTTCCAATGTTTTTAAACATGTTTTAAAACGTTGTTTTAAAAAGCTTGTTTTAAAACAGCCCAACCCTGCACATGACGTACTTTCCCATTTAAAAAAATCAAAGTTACGCCTGTCACCTGAAGACGGATCGTGTAAAGTTCGAAACAATGATGTTATAATATACTTTGATTATTTTAAAAATCGACCTCTCCGAACGTTTTGCTTATGTGCTAAAAATAAATAAACCATTAAGGGGGTGGGGGGAGTGTAACACTTATTCCAGTGCACTGTATAAGTGAAATCATATGAGAAATCACACAGTGTAAAGTCCATTAGGTTAAGGACAAAAAAGGGGGATTTAAAAAATTATTATTAATCAATTAATATCATACATTGGGCTAATGCATTCAGTAATTAATTATTAATATAAAATACGTTCATAGTAGGAATGAACGAAACTGATTGTAAGAATGAATAGAATTGCTTGTAATAAAAACCGTATTTATTGTGGGAATGGACGGAATTAATTGTAAGAATAAACGCAAATAATTGTAGAAATAAACGAAATACGTTAGGAGAAATAACACTGTTATTGACACAACGAATAGTCTTCGTCGGTCAATTAACGACGTTGTTTCAATAAATAGTGTTCGTTGACTCAGTGAACAGAGTTCGTAATATCAATAAATAGTGTTCGTTGACTCAGTGAACAGAGTTCGTAATACCAATAAAATGATATTATGGTATACATAATGAATGTTCATCCATTCAATAAACGTAATACATTGGCTCAACTAACGAAAATAATGAATTGATGAACATCGCTTTGTTGTTCCAATAAAACCAAGAATTGGACAAATTTTAAGTATTGCGTTTGTTGTCTGAATTAACATTTTTATTGATATTACGTACCTTTTTCGTTGAGTGTACAAACAGAGTACTCAGAGGCAGAGGATTTTGGGGTTTCTGAATACGAGTATGACGTAGGTGAAGGACTTTGGAGTATCTGATATCTGGTGTATGACGTGAATGATGACTGCTATGCACGTGGTAATTAACCTAAGCACTAGGTGCACTCGGTCCTGATGTTATATTCGTGTTTAGCAACCCCAAAAAACCCCCGAGTATTCGGTTTGCAACAATTTAGTTCCGAAACCCCTCGAAACTCCAGATGGCATGCTTTATCAGTAACCCTGGCACCAGGTGCTTCAAGGGTCTGTTTTGATGGCGAATTTATGTTTAGCGACCCCAAAAACCCTCGAGAAATAGATTCTGACCCTTAATGTACTGAATTTAACATGTTTATACACTTTTGGATGCATTTTATGCACTGTAACTGCAATAGGGAACTTCGCAATCTTCGCATACAAACATTACTATATAGTGTACAAACTCAGAGTATACCTATTTTAAATTAAAGAATATGTTCTCGTTATTTTTCAGACAGTATATTCCCATCTCTATAAATCTTCATGTCCTCCTGCCTGATCCCATTCCGAAAGGACGTCTTTTGGATTAGGTAGAAATTAACAGCATATTTTACAGCAAGAAATTCGAAATGCTTCCTCGCTCGCGACGGCTTATATTCGGTAGAATCTCGAAAACAACAGGCAAAAATTTATGGCCGACCATTTTAAATCCCAATAAAGAGTATTAAAGTCACTTTTCGGAGGGAAATTAATATTTAAGGCGCTTACTCAACCGAATGTTATTACGGCTGGCCACCGTGCTGTTAAGAATTATTCTTAAAACGTTCCAGAATTGGGTTAAGTAGATTAAAGACTAACTGTGTAAAATACGAGTCCACTCGAAAACGTAACTAACACAAGCCGCTTTGAGCGAAAAAAAGATTAGACATATGACGTACAAAATTATAATAAACGTTGGTCCCTTAAGTACAAGCTTCTTAGCAGATTAGCGATTTAGTTGTAGCACAACGCCGTTGTGGTTGTGACTGCAAAAGCCGAGAAACAACACTGAGCAAAAAATATTGTTTGTGTTTATGGTCTCAGAGTATTCTAACGCACTCATATTAAAAGAAATTATAGAAATAAGTTTTGGTTAGATTCGAAATCTGTTAAAATAACACATGATAATTTGTAAAGTGCATCCGATTATTCATAAAAAACTGACACTTTTGTACTCAGTGACATTAGAAGTTTTACACCAAGAAAGAATTATTTCTTGAATGTAATTTTTCGGCAACAGAATGACTATACATATATTTAAATCAAGTTATGACAACAATATCAATGTTTTATCTTGTACACTTTTTGTAAAAATAATGTTTTATCTTTTTGCGGGGAGACCAATTTAAGAAGACGAAGACCAGCTGGTACAGAAATGTTTTGTCAGTCTAATGCTGTTCCTCAGTCTAATTATTCAATGTAAAAAATGCCTTGAGTTCGAAGACACCAAAATTACCACCATGTTAGCGATTTATAGAATAGAGATATAAGTTTGTCGTATCGCGAAATTGGTCGTCGTGTTAAATATTGTAGGGCACTGATGGTTATGCGTGTGTGGACAATCGAAGGTAGAGGAACACGAAGAAGATCAACTGGTCAACCGAGGCGTACCACAGGGGGTCACGATAGGAGCTTTAGACTACTGGCTCTGGGAGACCGTTTTGCTAGTACGCGTCAAATTGCTATCCAATGGTTTGGAGTAGAAGGTAGACCTGTTACTATGCGTACACTATACCGTGGCACACTCGAGCCTTTGGACTGTCATCAACGTTTGAATTGGTGCAGAGAACGGCAGCATTGTGTGTCAGAATGGCATAATGTAGCATTCAGAGATGAATCGCGATTTTGTTTAGAAATGTATGATGGTAAGACGCCGCCGTGGAGAGCGAGAGATATCGGGTTTGATGTTGAGAGGCATGTTGTCATTGAGCTGATCACCACTTGTGTCTATTCAATGCAGTATGGCCGTCGACACGTCTTCCTTATCTAGACGACCATCGACACGGCCTTTCTCAGCAAGACAACGCGCGTCCCCATACTGCTCGTTGAACCATAGACTTTCTCCAAATAGCTGGCGTTAATGTTTTGCCGTGGCCAACCCATTCACCGGATTTAAATGAGTAGACATGTGTGAGATATTATGGGAAGAAGACTGTTTACTTTGCACCATCTTCCACAGACTTTGGCACAGTAGTTAATCCATGAAGTTCAAGTTACTTGAAACAAGATGCCACAAGCATTGGCACCTCAGAAACATATAGTGCATTCAGCTACGGAGTCGATAAACACATTATTAATTTTTTTTGTTAATAAAAATTCTTGCCAACGTTACCGTTTTATTCTTGATGGTAATCTGTCATGTTGCCAAAAAAGTAAGTTCAAGAGATTATTCTTTCTGGGTGTAACACTTCTAATGTCACTGAGTATATTTAAAAATTTCCTAACCTAGAGAGTATCCCCAATTAGTCCAGAAAGCCACTGCGCAATATTCTAATTCGGATTTTTTGCACAATCTTACTCAAAAAGGACTCCCTTTAACAAATGTGCATGTTGCCAGGACCAAAAGGTGGTCAAAAATTTTTTAAACGTTTTTTTTTGTTTTTTTCCTAAAATTATTTTTTTTGCATGGAAAAAAGTTTTTTTAGGTTTTTTGGATCATTCCAAATAAAAAAGGTCTTTAGTGACTTTTCTCTAAAAATGATAGTTTTTGACATATAAGCGATTAAAAATTGAAAAATTGCGAAATCGGCCATTTTTAACCCTCAAAAACTATGTGAAAAACTAAAAATTTGAATATTGCCAAGGTAGGTAGATATTCTTTAAACATTGATTGATGAAATCCCAAAGAGTTTTTTGCAATACAGTATTCAAAACTCCTTTGTTTTTTAATTGCTAATCAAGCGTGCGCAACACTATTTTCCACCGACAGTATGGTGCAAATGAAAGGAATAAATTCGTTATTTCGTAAACAGTGATTTTAAGGAAAAATCCGAAACAGGCCGATTTTTATTTTTAAGTTATGATATTGTGGCATATATGGTATGCTAGTGACGTCATCCGTCTTGGCGTGATGACGTAATCGATGATTTTTTTAAATAAGATTAGGGGTGGTGTGGTAGCTCATTTGAAAGGTTGTTCAATTCTCTATTCAGTAATGTAAACATTTACATAATTATTTATACAGGGTGTCCTTCTACTTCTTTTTTTGTCAAATAATTTAATTTAATAAAAAATTTTTGGACACCCTGTATAAATAATTATGTAAATGTTTATATTACTGAATAGAGAATTAAAGAACCTTTCAAATGAGCTAGCACACGACCCCTATTCTCATTTAAAAAAATCATTGATTACGTCATCACGCCCAGACGGATGACGTCACTAGTATACCATATATGCCACAATATCATAACTTAAAAATAAAAATCGACCTGTTTCGGGTTTTTTCCTTAAAGTCGCCGGTTTACGAAATAACGAATTTATTCCTTTCATTTGCACCATACTGTCGGTGGAAAATAGTATCTCGCACGCTTGATTAGCAATTAAAAAACAAAGGAGTTTTGAATATTGTATTGCAAAAAGCTCTTTGGGATTTCATCAATCGATGTTTAAAGAATATCTATCTACCTCAGCAACATTCAAATTTTCCGTTTTTCACATAGTTTTTGAGGGTTAAAAATGACGGATTTCGCAATTTTTCAATTTTTAATCGCTTATATGTCAAAAACTATCATTTTTACAGAAAAGTCACTAAAGACCTTTTCTGTTTGGAATGATCCAAAAAACCTAAAAAAACTTTTTTCCATGCAAAAAAATAATTTTAGGAAAAAAACAAAAAAAAAAACGTTTAAAAAATTTTTGACCAACTTTTGGTCCTGGCAACATGCAAATTTGTTAAAAGGAGTCCTTTTTGAGTAAGATTGTGCAAAAAATCCGAATTAGAATATTTTTCCTAGCGGATGCGCAGTGGCTTTCTAGACTAAATGTTTTTTATAAATTTAGAGAATTAAACAAAGAGTTTTGATCAAAGTATCATACTGATGCAAAGTAAAATATCAACAAATAAAACTAATATGAAGATACTGATTAAACGAGTAGAATTATTAAATTATGAATTATTATATTTAATTATTCTTCTTCTTTAAGTGCCATGTTTTAGTGTCTTCACTTTTAGCCATGATACAATAACACAAGGTATGATATGTGTAGATTGTGAGTAGATCCTTTAAATTTCGAATGCATTGCCAATATGATTTGGAGATTTTACCTTTTAATATAAGTTGTGAAACTTTCTAGAAGTGCTGTTTTCTTTAATATGATTAAATATAATTATTGAGAACATATTCTAATAATAAAAATCAATCAGAAACATGATTATTTTATTATTAGGCAACATACGTCTAATTATACAGTGTGGAAGGCACTTGTAGAATAAAATAATTTCTGTCCTTGTTTCGAAGAATTTAAAAAAAACGCTGATACTCGTCGATTTTTAAATAAATATCTGCACTTTTTAAACACAAATTTAAATTTACAGGGTGATTCATAAAAGTCAAACAGAGTCCATAAGCTTTATTTTTAATAGAATACCCTGTATATTTTTATATTTTTAAAAGCTGCTTAACAACCTGATTTCAACTAACTATATCATATAGGGTGAATTATGAACAGTACAGGATGAAATTTTGAAATTATTAACTATGGAATCCACTTATGGAATAAAATAGGGAACTTGCATAAAATTTTAAATTCGAAAAAAATGTTATAAATCACAACAGAACATAATTTAAAACATGTATCAAAGATTAAAAAGTTTTGTTTGGCTTTCGTTTGGCCCCTAAAGATAATTAAAAATTCAAATTAAAACAGGTGGCCCAAAACGCGTCGTGACGTCATTCGTTTACATTATGTTTACATTCTTCCAAAAAAGTAAACAGAATTTAAAATTAGACATTATAAACGTCAGTAGAAAATACAGTTATGTAACCTCACAAGTGTTTTTGATCGTTTGAACTATTTTAAATTGACTAAAAGTTCTCTAAACCAAGGCCAGAAAACAAAAAAAATATTTAGATTTTAAATTTGTACTTATGTTATTATGAGGTTTTAAAGCGTGAAATTTTGGAAATCTTATTTTTAAAGGAAAGTGAATATTATTATACAATAAAAAAATGTGCAAGTTCCCTATTGTCTTAAGTAATAAAAACACTCAAATATGTCAGAAATAGCAATTATCAAAATATTTATAAAACTTAGTGTCAGTGTCAAAACGAATGCCAAACCTAATAGGGAACTTGCACATTTTTTTATTGCATAATAATATTCAGTTTCCTTTAAAAATAAGATTTCCAAAATTTCACGCCTTAAAACCTCATAATAACAGAAGTACAAATTTAAAATCTATATATTTTTTTTTTGTTTTCTGGCCTTGGTTTAGAGAACCTTTAGTCAATTTAAAATAGTTCAAACGATCAAAAACACTTGTGAGGTTACATAACTGTATTTTCTACTGACGTTTATAATGTCTAATTTTAAATTCTGTTTACTTTTTTGGAAGAATGTAAACATAATATAAACGAATGACGTCACGACGCGTTTTGGGCCACCTGTTTTAATTTGAATTTTTAATCATCTTTAGGGGCCAAACGAAAGCCAAACAAAACTTTTTAATTTTTGATACATGTTTTAAATTATGTTCTGTTGTGATTTATAACATTTTTTTCGAATTTAAAATTTTATGCAAGTTCCCTATTGTTTGTGTCCTTATTTTAAAAATTATAAAAAGTGCCGGAACAGGTCAACTTTTAAATTTAAATGGGCGCTTTACAAACATAGATTTAAATTTACATGGTGATTTACGCAAGTACAGCATAGTCCATGATCTTTAGTTTTAATAGATCACCCTGTATATTTTTATGTGCTTAGAAGCTACTTTATAACTTCATCTAAAAAAAAAATGTAATATTCGGGTCCATTATGAATAGTACAGGGTGAAATTTTGAAAAGGTGAAATTTTTAAATTATTCATAAATTTCGTCAAGACATTATAGATACAAAACTAAAAAAAAAATAAATATTATCTATACTTAGTTTAGAAAATATATGTCTTTATTTAGCTAAAATACCATTATTATATACATACTTTACTATTATTTAAAGTATGATAAATTATTAGATAATTTCAAAATTTTATGTAGGTACCTATTTAATATCTTGACGAAAATTTAACCTATATAATTTTAAAATTTCATCTTGTATTATTCATAATAGACCCTATACAATACACTTTTTTGTGATGAAGTTATTTAGCAAATTCGAAAAACATAAAAATATACAAGGTGTTTCATTACAATTAAAGATCATGGATTATGACAGACTTGTGTGGATTAATTAATGTTTAAAGAGAGCATATCTAAATTTAAAAGTTGACGTATCCTAGCGTTTTTTATAATTTTCTAAAATAAGGACACAAACAATTTTATTCCATAAGTGGTTTCCATACACTGTAATTTCAAAATTTCACCCTGTATTATTCATAATACACCATACATGATATTGGTCGTTGAAATCAGGCCGTTAAGTAGCTTTTAATAATATAAAAATATATAGGGTGTTCCATTAAAAATAAAGCTTATGAACTATACCAGGCTTGCGTGAATCACTCTGTTTAAATTTCAATTTAGGTTTAAAAAGCCTACATTTATATATAAAAATGAACGGGTTTCAGCGTTTTTTTAAATTTTTTAAAACAAGGACAGAAATAATTTTATTCCATAAGTGCCTTCCACCCTATATATAATACATGTATTATACACCCTGTATAATGCATGTACTGACGATGAAATAAAGGTAACAATAAAATTGTAATGTGGTAAATGATAAAAAAAGTTAAAGCTGCGATAGTCATGAAACCCATCAGTTATATTTTTTTATTACTTAAGTTCTCTTATTCATTAATTATATTTATGATCACACCTCCTAAGGACTATTCAAATCTAACTATGAATATAATATTTTTGATACAAATTATAAGTAAAATTCACCTTAAACACAAAAATAAACAGTGTTTACTATACGACAACACTGAATATAATGCTGATCTACTCACAGAGTGACGTAGCTACGTTGGCCCTGCCTACCTGCTCCATGTCATATCTTCTGTTATTGTATCATGACTTTTAGCCATAACTGCCCTCAAAATTTTGACTTTACCAAAATATGCCTATTATACTATCTCGTAGACTATTTTTATGACGTCAACTACGCCATATTTTGAGTTCCCATATAATTAATTCCGTCTGTTTTTAGACTAGTTAAAAAATAAGGAGTACTTTTGCCGCGTATCCAATTTTGTATTATGAACACAAATGCACTTTCTTTCTCGAACTACCTATTAAAAATGTTTATATTAATATTTAGTCTTAGTCAGTCTGACTAAAGGTACAGTTGAGTCCGCGAGTCTTTACCCGTGCGTCATTAATACCTGGCGAGATAAAACACATACTTTATATTTAGCATCATTCTCTTCCACGCATGAAACTCATGACAAACCAGCTGCCGTTTGTTATTAAGTAAAAACACATGTTATTTTTATGAACCATCTAGACTCAGTGCATTGAAAAGAGATAGGTACAAAAAAAGACGAATCGGTATGTTTTCATATTTTAAGCACAATTTGTTTGACGTTTCTGCTTTGTTTACTTTTATGGCTGTCAGTCAGTTGATTTTTTTGCGGTTTTTGTCGAATTTTTGCGTTTTGAAGTTTCTTTCTATTACACAAACATTTGTTTTCACAACTAATTTTATATTGGGTTTTGAAATTTTAAGGTAAATAATTATATTTTGGCAATTAATATTTAAAACATACAAAGCTAACGTCATTCACACAGAAAAGAAATGATTGTGTTTAGATTTCCGTCAAAGTGAATAAAATAACAAAAATAAAATATGTTATTGAATTTTTTTATAAATTGTTTATTTATTTATTAATCAATAATAATAAAAGAATTTATTAAGCTACTTCAAATGTAGCTGTAATTCTGCACAAAATTTTTGAAGCAAAACTTACATTTGACATTCTATATATTTGATAACGTCAAATTTTATAATAAAACCCGTAATCGGAACAGTAGCCACTTTCTGTCAGTTGTTGTTGCGTGAAATAGATTTCCGACTTATTTCGTATGCTTTAAATGATGACGCACGGGTAAAGACTCGCGGACTCAACTGTATAAATAATGCGCAGACGCTATGATTTCAGTAGAGTGGTTTTGGTGTCCGATGTAGACACTTGTTAATTAAAACTAAGTCTGTTACAGTTTTGTGTTGATTACTCATATATTAGCGATTAGTTTTTTGCCCCTCTTCTTTTGATCAAAAATATAGAAAGAATTCATCTTTCGAGAGTTTCTATCGGGTCAAGCAGCCCCACCACCCACGTCATCACCTATCTGGCTTTATTGTTTTATTTAGCTCGACCAGATAGGATAAGATTTCGACCTGAATTTGAAGGATCCATCAACCCTTTTTTTGCTTTGAGACATATGGCTTTAGGTTGAATGAGCGTGAGCTGACTGACCTGAAATTTCGAGAGTGCGAAAATAGTTATTTTCCTAACAAGTGCAAAAAGTCATACTTTTCCGCACGCGATTGCAGTTTGCCGAACGAAGCGAAGCGGAGTTCGGCAAGCAGTCGAGTGCGGAAAAGAGACTTTCTGCAAGAGTTAGGAACAATATTTTTTCTACGAGCATTTAAAAATGACCAAATTAATTGAATTAATATAAAAATACATACACAAATTAAATCTTTGACAAGGTTGTCAAAACCAAACTTTCTATATAATTGGTTAGCATGACGACGATCTAATAACACCGAATTAAATTCAATGCGGTGCCTAAATACCTGTATTATGTACAGGTTTTAATATTTTAAAGGCATAGCAACGATGTCAAACAAAGCAATTATTGTCAAGAAGCACGTCACACACTTTAAAATTTATCTTTACTTACGAATTAAAAAATAATTCAGTGATTTAGATGACATCAAGTGACGAAGAACTACCTCCATCTATCCTCGACGTTGTCAATTATCTTAATTTGTTACCGGAAAAATCAGCAAACAGGTACAAGAAAGAATACAATATTTTTATGAGTTGGTGTAAAGAAAAAAGAAAAAAGTGTAAATAGCTTAAAAGAAGAAGTGTTTTTGGCTTATTTTATTAGTCTATCCAAAATCTGCAAACCAAATACTTTGTGGTCCCGCTATTCCATGCTCAAGTCAGTATTAAAAATTGAAAAAAATGTCAATATAGGCGATTATTTTAAGTTAACAGCATATTTGAAGAAAAAAGCGTAGGATTCAGTTGTACGTTCAATATAAACATTGTAAATAATAAATAGATATTATTAAAATTACATATTTTGTATTTGATAATAATAAAATTGTTAAAAAGTTGACTTAATTCTTTGACAATGTTGTCAAAACCAAACTTTCAATATAATTAGTTAGCATGACGACGATCTTGGTTTCCATGACGGTGGATACGCGTGCGGAAAAGTAAAACCCGCGTGCGGAAAAGTAACACGCGTGCGGAAAAGTAAAACTTTCTAAACTAAAATGCGTGCGCGAAAGTAGACATTTTTGCACGCTCGTAGAAAAAACATTTTACATCGTAATTGTGAATCACACGGTAAGTTGAAATTTTTTTTCAAAAAATTGTTTATTGAAGGATATCGTTGCATACTAGAACATAATTTTTAATTCCAAACAACTTTTCATAATAACCAGTTTCGATATTGTTAAATATAAAGGGATTTTACACTTGAGCGAAATTTATATTTTTTGATAACCTCCGTTTAGGACTGATATGGAATTCTTATTTGATCTAAAGAGTATGTTTGGTGAACTATCTATATAATGTAAAAATATTGTACAAATACTGACGACAATACGGCCCTGGATACTAAGGTGTTCAGAGTGAGGTCAAAGGGCACAGTGTTTGTCTAAAGATTACTCAGTAAGCCTAGGGCGTTGGTACACTGCAAACTGTCTGCCAGCTATTCTTGGAAACTCGTGGAAGTGATTAGTATATGGTTTTGAAACATATGTAAAGTTTATGCAGTAACTCAAGGCCACTGTCAAAAGAAAGAGAACTAAGTAGAGTCGCGGTTTTCATTGTTGGCAGGGACTTGTATATAATAAATAATAATTAAACATGCACTAGTAACTGCTCTGAAAGAAATTTTTGTCAATCTTTTATTACTAGGAGCCGTCCATTAATCACGTGAGGCTCGAAAGGGGGGGAGGGGTCTATAAAAAATCACGAAGTCACAATACACGTGATATACAGGGACTTAAAACTCACAATGTATCACCAAGGGGAGGGGGGGTTAAAAAAGCCAAAAAAACCTCACGTGATTAATGGACGGCCCCTTTAAGCTGATATGTTTAAGTTATAATAATGAGCGCCTTGCACGGGCGGCCGTCAATGGTAAGTGCAAAAGAGATGCCATTCTGGCAGTACATCTTTCTCGCACTCACATTTACAGCCGCGTCAATACGATCTTACCGCTCATTGTTAATAATTAAAAATAACAGCTTATTAATAAATTAATGACACAAATTTTTTCAGGATCATCTAGGGGGGGGGGGGGTAGTCACATTCCGACTTTCATAATAATTTGTAACCTAGTTATTAAGGTGATACAGTAGCGATCAACAGGTAGCCAAAACGCGTTCCAAGATTGCGGCTGTAATTTTGAATATTTTTTCGAGATATTTGGCACACGTATTCGTAATATAATAAAGAATGGCGGTACAAAGCCCAATTTGAAAAATATATTAATATGTGGAAATTACTCTGTAATTAAATACAATATTAAAAAAACGAGCCTGTACCGCCATTAAGAAGAACAAAAAAATACACTTTCTTCAAATAAACTTTTTTATCCGATGCCTAGATTTTGTGTCATTTTGGAACTACTAATGAAATAAAAAATTTTAGTAGTTCCAAAATAACACAAAATCTATACATCGGATAAAAAAGTTTATTTGAAGAAAGTGTATTTTTTTGTTCTTCTTAATGGCGGTACAGGCTCGTTTTTTTAATATTGTATTTAATTACAACGTAATTTCCAGATATTAATATATTTTTCAAATTGGGCTCTGTACCGCCATTCTATATTATATTACGAATACGTGTGCCAAATATCTCGAAAAAATATTCAAAATTACAGCCGCAATATTAAAACGCGTTTTCGCTACCTATTGATCGCTAATGTTTCCTCTTAAGACTTAATAAATGGCCATTTTCGCGTTTTTCAAATTTGAAATTGCTTATAACTCGAAAACGATCAACTTTAGAGAAAAATTACAAGAGACCTTTTTTTGTCCAGAATGGCCCAAAAAACTTAATTTGTCCGGACCGAAAAATTGATATTTGCAATTTTAGTCCATTCTTTCACGGTATTTGCTCTAAATTTTAAAGAACCGCTTGGATTGACATGAAATTTGGCATATGCATAGCTTACATGTCAAAGAAAAAAAGTGATATTGTGCCGATGTGTGCTTTTGCCCTGGGGGTGACTTTCACCCCCTATTGGGGATGAAAAAATATAAGTCCAAAATAAGTCCGGAAATGGATAAACTGACTAATTTTAAGTAACTTTTGTTCTATATAGCTTTTTCGCCAAGTCAACACTTTTCGAGTTATTTGCGAGTGACTCTAGTCTCCCTGGCCAGGCAGTGGATTGAACAGACAGGCCGACTTGAGTGGTAAAACTCCGTATTGAAGAGATTCGCCGGTCGTAATTGAACGGTAGCCTTGAAGTGAACAGCTACCGACCTCTCCAATCAGAGTCGTATGGATGCCCGTATAATTATTAATATTTTGATTGCGTGACTCGTGATTGCAATTTTCATACTTTATTTAAAGTAGAAAGTTGTAACTATTTCCTCTTGACTGGCATTTTTAGATATTTTATAATAAATATCAGGCGCCATCTAGTGCTCTTAAAGTTGAGGGACAGATTTATGTCGAGTTGCTAGGCTCCTTCTATACAATCGATAGTACACCAGTCTGTGAATGACTGCATGATAGTACATTTTTCACCGATATACGGAAAGGATATTATCTGCTTTCGTCTTTCTTACAAAGTCCGACTGACGAGCTATAAACAGCGAAACGCGTCTCGGAATGTCCAGATAGACGAATGTGTGAATATTCCTTTTCGTTTATTATTTAAAGATATAATTTCTTACCGTGTAGCATTACAGACTCTAAAAATAATCTAACATTGTTATGATTTCGTTGAATACATTCATTTTGTAGTGAAAATCGATATTTGCTAATTCTTTGTTTTAATAAACATGGTTCAACAAGTTTAGTCTTTAATCTTAACAAAGTTGTTCATCCCAAAAAAATACATCCACACTAATGTTTACCGTAGCCTAATTATTGGGAGCAATAAAAGAGCGAGGATGCTTAAATACTCCCTGTATTACCGAGCTAAAATAACGAGTCCCATTAAAGCGATTCTTTAATCCGATTTCCCACTGACATCCTCATTCGCTTCGCTGCTTCCTCCATCTTATTTTCCTAGCAATTTCACGAGATAAACCGAGGTCCCTCACAGGATAAAACTACGCTCATATGTTTTTTGAAACAAACTAGCAGGCCAGCTATCCAGAGGTATTTTATCATTACAGTGGCATGAGTATTAAAGGCATAAATCATGACTGGAGCAGTGTACGCCATTTGGCACTTACAAGTCCGCTTTGTTAAGAATGCTGATGCACGTTGTCGGAGTTTTGTGTAGATTGCGGTGAAAGGAGTCAAAATAAAAAAGCGTCGGATATGAGTTTCCTCCAATTGTGGGACAATATGTACGGTTCAATGGACCTGAATAAAATTGTGGAAATGATTTTGTCAGGAAGATTTAGAATAATTCCTCTAAATATTAGTTAAATTAATGGTATTAGGTATTACGTAATATAATATGTTTGAATAATATATTGAGATTATATTAGATTATATCCTTTTGACAATATAGTCGAGGAAATGAAGCTGGAAAAATGGCAAAACCTCGCAATTTTTTCGTCCAGCATCGATTTGTACAAAAATTTGGGATTAGGCTCATTTCACCCTCTAGTTCATTTTCTATATTGAGCCGTTGTACGCTTTTGGTTTTTTAAGGGTGAAAACCACCCCTAATTGTAAAAAATTATAAAATAACATTTTAAACTTTAATATTGTCAACATTTCAACCCTTAAAACCACCCTTGTTGGAGCTATTTAGTTTACTTATCCTAAAAAAATAATTTCGGCTTGCATCAATTTACATAAAAATTTGGGGTTAGGATCATCTTACCCTGTACTTCATATTCTATAATATTCTATATCATACTCAAGGACATTGATTATTTTTAGGGGTCTAAACTACCCTTATTGTCAAAAATTATATAAAAACATTGTAAACTTTAATATAGGTAAAATTTGGTTTTGATTGGTTAAATAATGATTGTTTTATGCTTTAGGATATAATATCATAATATTTCAACCCTTAATAACATTGCAATTTTTATAAGTAGACAATTTAATAGATCTATACAGAAAAAAAGTAGAAATAAAGAATTACAAAAACATTTATTTACACAAAAATATGAATTTACAAATATATAAAAATACACATACAAATAGTTTTTTAGTCATCCAGTATACGAATCGGCTCTCTGGTATTATTGGCTCTCGGCTCTCTGGTATTATATATCGGCTCTCATTGAAAATGCTCTATAAGGGGACTATTCGAATTTTTCGAAAAAAAAATTAGTTTTATAAACATACCTCCTTCATTTTTGGCGATAAAAAGATTTTTCAATAATAGTTTTGTAGGATTTTTGAAGAGTAATAAGACTGTGTAAATTAAATTCCGTAAGATCCCTTAATTTTTAATTGAGGTGGGTTTAAATGGCTCGAATAAGGGGATGTTTGCTCGTAAATAGATGTTTTAAACAGCTATATATCGCTAACTGTTCAATGTAATAAAAATCTATGCATAAGGAAATTTTAGCTATTAAAAAAGCTACAATTTAGTAATCTATCATTTTTTCGTATCTACAGTATTTTCGGAGATATTTTGAAGAAAATGATAAAAAATGCAAAATTGCAAAAAATCAATTTTTCTTTAAACTCAAATTTTTCTAAAATTAGGCCTTTTAATAGGTCAAACTTCTTGGGTGTATTGATAATATAAATATAAAAGGAATTACAGAAAGGCGAAGACCAATTTTCAGTTACAAGGGTAGTTAGAGGGTTGTTTTCACTGCTTTTTTTGTAGAGAAAAATAGGTACCTACTTTTTTTTTATTATAAGTTGCTCAATTTTTACGCTAGAAACTTTTTATTATTATTTTTAAAGATCTTATTGTATGCTTGAAAAAACATAATGTAAGTTTTCCTGGAAAAATGCAAAGTTTTCCCGTTATTTGGCTGTGATTATTTCAAATTATGCATTTGACGAAAAAAGCTAACCTTTAACATGCCGTATCTCGGTTTGTATTGGTCGTAAAAATATTATAGAAAAACAGTTTCGTTTGTGTTACTAAAAGATACAATTTTGATATCTACAGTTTTTTTGATTAAATATATATTTTTCGAGTTATTCTCAAAAAAACCTCTAAAAAAGTCGATTTTTCCGTCGAAAAACCAACTGCTTTTTTCAACCACGAATAACTCAAAAAATATTAGTTTTACGAAGAAAATGTAAAAAAACATTTTTTTCTTAAAATTACTTTTTACATCGATTTACATGATTAAAATGTAATAAAAAATTCCCACCCCCGAGATGGGGTGGAAACTACCCCAAGGTTTTAGCGTACAGCAGCATGATATAGAAAATGATCCTTGGACTATTCTCTACGTTCTGTGAAAATTTCAAGTAAATCCATGCTGGACGAAAAAATTGCGAGCCAAAATGCTTCATTTCCTCGACTAATATTAAGTGTACCAAATCTACCTCGTTAATAACTTCGCTCTAATAAAAAATCTGTCTTCCCTTAAACGACGCACTGTTTTCATGCAAAATAAAATAGGTAAAAGCTTCCAAAGTATTCGAATTAACGGAGTTAACACGTTGTCGGAGTTTTGTGTAGATTGCGGTGAAAGGAGTCAAAATAAAAAAGCGTCGGTTATGAGTTTCCTCCAATTGTGGGACAATATGTACGGTTCAATGGACCTGAATAAAATTGTGGAAATGATTTTGTCAGGAAGATTTAGAATAATTCCTCTAAATATTAGTTAAATTAATGGTATTAGGTAGTACATAATATATGTTTGAATAATATATTGAGATTATATTAGATTATATCCTTTTGACAATATTAAGTGTACGTGGTCTGTACCAAAAATACCTCGTTGATAACTTCGCTCTAATAAAAAATCTGTCTTCCCTTAAACGACGCACTGTTTTCATGCAAAATAAAATAGGTAAAAGCTTCCAAAGTATTCGAATTAAGTTTCTGTAATCAATGGATATAAACTTTAATTTCTGTTAACATAAATATGCTGGTTTTGTGTATTCTAATGATTTTTCTTCTAATGATTCCAGAAACTAAAGGTCGTGTTCGCCTAGATCCCATATTTATAGTCTAAGATCCGAATATAGGTCGATCTGTACCTATCTGCTTTCCGGATGAAACATTTTTTTTATTGAATTTCATACATAGATAAAAATATTTCTAGCATAGGCTACCTATCAAAATCGTGTCATAGCTATCCTTAATTAAGGGGCTGAAATCAATATTTCAAGGACATTTTTTTTGAAAGTATGGTAGAATTATTTTATTTTTAAATTAAATAGGCATACTCAGTATAATTCATAAATTATTCAAGAAAAAATTCAAGGAAAAATATTGAAAAATAAGCCAACGGTGGCAAATTTTTGAAGACACCTCAAAATATAATGAATTTTGCGGTGGATCAGAATTCATCATTGGATCATGGTAAATGCATTCAAACAGATTTTATTAGTTTATGAGTTTTTCGAGGTAACGCTGTCAAGTTTTTTCAGTTTCATCGACTTTTGACTTTTTGATATCACTCAGAAGTCAAAACAACGAATTTTTTTTGCAAAAAAGGGCGAAAATCAACATATTTATTATTGTTAAACAAAAAATAAGCATAAAACAAAAAAAGCAGCACAAAAAATCTCGGCAGCGTTAGCTCAAGGAATGTCTAAAGAAAATATATACAAAATTGCAGGTGGATCGATCAAGTAGTTTTTGAGTTACAATTTGTCTACAGCCTTTGAAAAAAGCGTTTCAAGTATGTATTGTCAACTTTTATTTTCAATTTCTTTTTTGTCTGTCAAAATCGTAAAATGATGCACACCAGAATATCTTTTTGATTCACGGAGTAATTTACAAAAAAAGCTAGTCGAAGATAGGGATATTCAACACTATCACCCTACCTCCCTACCTTCGACTCGCTTTGCAGCAACTTCGCGCCAGCGCGCTTGAGCGTAGTGAGAAACGGTTAACAGCTGTTCTCGTTTTCTTTTGTAAATTACCCCGCGATTCAAAAACATATTCCGGTGTGCATCAGTTTACGATTTGACAGACAAAAAAGAAATTGAAAATGAAAGTTGACAATATTTTAAACGCGTTTTTCTCAAAACTGCTTTTTTCAAAGACTGTAGACATTGTAACTCAAAAACTACTTGACCAACTCACCTGGAATTTTGTATATATTTTCTTTAGACATTCCTTGAGGTAACACTGTCGAGTAATTGTTTGTTTTATGCTTATTTTTTGTTTAACAATAATAAATATGTTGAGTTTTACCCTTTTTTACAAAAAAATTCGTTGTTTTGACTTCTGAGTGATAGCAAAAAGTCAAAATTCGATAAAACTTAAAAGCAGCGTTAGCTCCAGGAACTCATAATAACCTAAAAAAATATTTTTGAATTTTTTGTTTACCGTGATCCAACGATGAGTTCTTGCGATGAGTCTACCGCAAACATCATTGTTTCTTGAGGTGTCTTTAAAAATTTGCCACCGTTGGCTTATTTTTCAATATTTTTCCTTGAATTTTTTCTTGAATAATCTATGAATTGTACTGAATATTATATTAATATAAATTATTATACCTATTTACTAAAAAATTAAAATAATACTACCATACCCAAAAATGTTATTTGAAATTTTTATTTCAACCCCTACGGCCCCCCCTTAAGGATAGCTATAACACGATTTTTATAGACAACCCCATAGCAACTGTATTTGGAATCAACCGAACTAGCATCCAAGTCAGTTTAAAGAAGAAAACATTACCATTACATCCATATAAAATACACTTTTGGCTCGCGATATATATTTCTAATTACATACTGGAAGGCGTGATTAATAGTGCTTTTGCTTTGACTGATATTATTGAAAACTATCAATAATATGATAAAGACCATTTGATTTTTCAATATTTGATTATGCATTCTTGTTCGTGAATATTTAGACCAAATTTTTCACGACATTGGATTGGGAGAAGAGGCAGCATCGAATGGCTTCCTCGGTCACCATATTTGTCTCCTATGGCTTTCTTTTTATGAGAACACCTAAAAAGTAAAATCTCTAGGACACTGTCCCCATCTTTAGAAGATTTATGTCAACGAATTTTAAAGGAATACCGACGAATCACTCCGCAAATGCTTCAGAATGTGAGAAAACGTTTATTATTGCACGGAATCCAGAGGTAATCAGTTTCAACATTTGGTTAAATATAAAATAAGTAACCAGCAAATAACTTCCAATTAATTTGTTACCCTTTCATTAAACTGTCCTGCAAAAATCAGACTGCTATTTATAGAAGTCTGATTTTTGCATGAGAGTTTAATGAAATGGTAACAAATCAATTGAAAGTTCTGTCCAACAAAATACATGGGACGTTTTCGTGGTCTGACGTTCCAAATTTTTAACCTGTTCCACAATTAAAACTTCCTCTTTTCCAGTGTTCCCATACATCAAAGTTTGTCGGACTAGACACCCTTAGGCTATTAAAAAATTTTCAGCGCTATTAATCAACTTTTTTTCATACGCAGGATCCAGACCTATAACACCTTTGCCAACAAGACAGATTCAAAAGACAGTTCAGCAGCGTCGATCATTTATATACTGTAAATATAGCCGAATCTATTCACTCTATAAAAAAAATAGTCCTATTTAAGACTGCTTTGAACAGATGATAAAAGTAATGGGATTTAATAAAGTAATTACAACACAACAGAAATTATGAGCAAAGAAACTACTAACTCAGAAAGAAACCCAATATCGTGCACCTTTTTGGAAATCGAAACAAAAAACGTGAAATCCAGAATCTAAAGTAAAGTCAAAAATTGAACGTAAAAACAATTTATTATTAACAATTTATTTGTTATACAAAGCCAAATAAACAAAAGAGACAGACCAAATATGTCTTAACATTATTATAGTTACTTCAAGAATTATTTCAGTTGAAAAATAGAAGATATCTTTATAACTGGATAAAATTGTTCTGAACATATTTGCTGATTATTTGCGAAATAAGAAAAAATCGTCAGTTTTCCTAAACTTTCAACGATGTGGCTACATGCTATTTCCTTCGAAAATTTACGGCTTCCTTCAACTTGTCATTGATTTATATTAACAAGTACGAATCCTATTGTTATGACAAGTGAAAATTAGTATCCTATAGAGTTCGTTGTGGTTTTTTGGACTTGAAGGGCACCACAGGTGGCAGGTGGCGGGGAATCAGGAGAGACGGACCGCACCTCGAAAAACATCCTAGCTTGCCGCGTTTCGGTAATCGGAGATTGTTTTGTTTTCGGTTGCACTGCGTTAAGATATTGTGTCAGTGGCGCAACTGTAGGTGATATGCCATGAACTGAATATATTCGAGGTGTAGTCGATATTAATATATCTATTTGTTATTCGAGAAGCAAATAGTTGAGTTATTATATGATTCTTAAATGACATAATAAGACATATGATCATACCATAACATCAGTTTAGCAATGACAGAACAATTCTTCTTCTTCTTATATTAGACCGATTTTTAGCTTGTATTCGTAGCTGTGATGTTTACTGCCAGCTATCTCGCCAACTTTTTAAAGGGCCTTGCCTGTTGGCTTTGAATCTCTGGCTATACGGGCTATTCTCTCGCTGTTCATTCTCGCCACATGCTGATTCCACTCTCGTCTTCTCTGTCGTCACCACCGTACTATGTCTTGCATGTTACAGAGATCTCTTATTCTGTCGTTCGGTAATCTGCATCTCAGTCTCAGTGTTTTCTCAGTTATTGACCTCAACGTTTTCATTTCTGATGTTTTCAGTATCCTCTTCTGAACAGTGCTTTCTGCTGTGTCATATCATATCTTGTTTCTATAGCGTACGTCATGATTCATAATCGGTCTTACATATGATTTGTATATGCGTACTTTCCCTTCCAGCCTCATATCTTTATTTCTCCAGATGACATCTCTCAGACATCCTTATTATACATAATTGGCTTTATCTGCTTGCTTTCGGACGCTCTCTTTAACATATCCATAACTACATATTTCGACTCCCACATATTCGAATTTTGAAACTTGTTCAATTAGTTCGTTGTTAATTACTATTTTGCATCTTATGGGTTCCCTTGACACTACCAGGGATTTGGTCTTAGCTGTTGATATTTTCATGCTGTAGTTTCTCGCCACTGTATTGAAAGTTTGTGCCATTCGCTGTAGGTTATCCTCGTTATCGGAGATTAAGATTGAACCTTCAGCATAAAAGAGGATTTTTATTTGTTTTTCTGCCATCTTATCTCCTTTTCCTGTACTATATTATTCGGCGGGTGTAATTTCCTCACCAAAATAATTTTTTACCTGCGTTTGGAAGGGTATGTCATAATCCTACAGGTATTTTCCTCACCAAAACTGAAATGGTTGTTCAGGTAGATTTTACTAAAAGGCATTCAGGGAATTATTGATCTACTATAAAATTACAGTAGGTACCTATAATAATTAATTAATTAATTATAGTATTTTATTTTTAGTCATTATTGGAATTTTGACAAAAATGGCATGTTTAATAGAAAGTAATCGCGGTAAACCTTTACTGGTATTTGAACATTTTATTTTTTATAAGGTGAAAGTTTTAAAAAGTGAAGAAGTTTTCTGGAGGTAATAAAACAACTTGTAGTACGAAATTGTTTATTATTGGGGCAAATACAATGACTAGAAGTATTCTATGACATAATCATGAACCAAATCGTCAGAAGATAGATCGAAAAATTGTTTCTAACTCTTTAAACGTAAAGCCGAAGAGAATATACCTACTGAAAAACCAGCAAAAATTATTCGCCAAGAGCTTGCAGCTAATTTACCTGAAACAATTACTACTTACTACGATTGATGTCAGTTACATAAGAAAAAATATATATATACATTATCGACGAAAAATGATGCCTGGTTCAAGAATTTGTGAAGAGCTGTGCTAAAAAAACAACCAAGTGGGAAAACTTTCTGTTTATAAACTATGTCAAAACTAAGATAACTGCATTTAGTTGTGAAACAAATACAAGACTTTAAGCCACATTGAATTTTATAAAGAGAGGGGCAAAATTGTGGATTATATTCATTTTCTCTAAAATGGACAATTTTGGAAATAATCCCGAAACTAGTCGATTTTTATTTTTATATTCTCTGGCAGCAATAGAATGTATTTTGAGTCAAATAAATTAAATACATTCTTCTTTTTGCGTCAATTAATTTAATCAAAGACTTATTTTTTGGCCACCCTGTACAAATAATTATGTTAATGTTTATATTACTGAATAGAGAATTAAATACCCTTTCAAATGACCTACCATACGACTCCTATTCCCATTTAAAAAAAGCATCGACTACGTGATCACGTTCAGATGGATGACGTCACTAGTATGAAATATAGACCAAAACATTGTAATTTAAAAATAAAAATAGACCTGTTTCGGCATTTTCCTCCAAAATCGTCCATTTTAGAGAAAATGAATTTATTCCATAATTTTGTCACTCTCGTATGTATGTATGGCACATTTCTTACTGTACCACATATTATTTGCAATTATTCAATAGTTATGGGCTAATTAATGGGCATTATATTTCTTTATTATACTGTTTACTGCCAAACAAAAAAACAAAAACTTACAACAATTTTTTTATTTGTTAAAATCAGAAATTTTTAAAGCTCTCAAAATTGAGTTTAATCCTAGTAAAATTTTTATAGATTTTGAAAAGGCTATACATTATACATAATGCAATCATTAAAATGTGTCCGAACACTGAAATACATGGTTGTAGATTTACCTACACCGAGCTTGGTATAGAAAAATTCGGTCTCTTGATTTAACATCAGAATATACAAAAATGATTCTGAAGTAGGAAATTGGCTCAAACAGACTTTTGGCCTTACATATTGTATATATATATATATATATATATATATATATATATATATATATATATATATATATATATACAACCAGAAGACGTATCAGATTGTTTTGTGTTTGATTTAATGTCATGCAAACCAGAAAATGAAATTTTAAATAGATATGTTGATTATTTAGTTGAAACTCATATAGACGAAAATACCACATTCTCCCCATATTTGTGGACAGAGGCAAATTCTTCTGTTATTCGTACTACGAATGCTTGCGAATCTTTTCATTCGCATTTTAATTCATCGTTTTATAATACGCATCCATCCATATAATATAATCTTCTTAGAATAAATTAAAGAATTTCAGATATATATGTATACGTATATTAAAATTTAAAGTTTGCATATTACAAAGCCTATCAAAGATAAAGAAGTTAAAGTGAAATTGAAAAATAAATGTATTAAAGATATGTATCAGTCTAATCAAATGAAATGGAATTTGTAAAGTGTGTCTCTTAGTATAATAATAGTAAATATTAAATAATAATTTATATATTTTGAATATTATCTATATTATAAACTATTATTATAATGTAAGGAACTTAATTTCTTTTATTCGGATTTTGGATGCTTTCATAATAATTTTAATAATCATTCTTAAATTACATCTATATTTTTATTTTATTACCTGAGTGAGTTGGTGAGGAAAATACCTACCGGATTAACAGAAACCCTTAAATTTGGTGAGGAAAATACCTGTCGGATTATATGTTTTTACTGGTTGTAGAGGAATTTACCTCCGCCCATATTATTACCTAATACACCTAATTACCTAGTATGGTTTGTTCAACAGTAAATAGTTTGAGTTCAATTAGTGTGGTCGTAAATATTATTAAATTTATCTGACCTGGCCCATTGTTAAGACCCACCCGGAGCGATAGGCCACCGAGGTAGACAGAGTTGGTCTTCTGCAATTAACACTGACTAGACGGTACTCCCATAATAAAGCCTAAAATAAATTTTACCTGAAACCGGGCCTTTTATACTATTATCGGTTAATCCGGGCTGTTTGTAGTGGTAACTAATTGAACTTAACAATTTACTGTTTAACATACCATACCTAATGGTAGGGGAGCAAAGTATGCTAAATGTGCAGTCACTCGAGCGCTTTGGGGACCTATTGGGTTGTGATTATTAGGTCCTAAAACCAAAAAAAGTTAAGTAAAATTTTCCATTTTAGCGGGCGCTTGCCATTTTTTAATTTAATTTTCCATTTCCATTAATGGTTTTTTCCGATTATAGCGCCATCTATCCATAATTAGAAAAAATATTTCGAATAAAAGTTGCTTATTTTTATGCAGAGAATCCAAATCTGCAATAAAAAATGGGGACTCCCATTTAAGATTTTAAAGTAACCCCCCACCCCACCTCCGCGTGGGGTCCCGTTTGGTACCATTCGATATATTTTTCAAAAATATCAAATAAGTGTATTTTGCAGTTTTTCGATCTGATGTTTATTTTGGTAAATATCGCGTGATTTGTATTTAAAATTTTAAATTTACCCCTCACCCCTCTCTGTGAGGGGTAATGTTTGGTATCTTTCGATAGATTTTTGAAAAATATTGAACGTGTAGTTTTTAGTTTTTCAATCTGACGTTCATTTCGCGAAATATTCGCTTTTTTCTTGTGAAACTTTGTGACTTACCAATTTCCTTACGCCCCGCTCAAATCGTCAGATTTTTTAAATATACACTGTTTTGCATGTACTTAACTTACCTTATCTTAATCTGACAATTTCGAGTATTTTTAAGGATAGATTTTTTATTTCGGGCCCCCCTAAACGAACTCCCCTGTGTTTAGAGCCAATATATGGCAGAGGTACATCTGCAGGGTACCACGTTTCTCCCCATATGATAATCTGACGCGCTCGAGTAACTGCAAAAATCCCCGCTTGGGCTCCCCTACCATAATATATTCTATGATTTTGTCCATTACTAAATTAAAAAGCAATGGGCTCAAGCTATCTGATTCCCGAGTTGATTTCTACTTCCGATGTTAGTTCATTCTCGACTTTTATTCTGGTTTAATTCTGGACAGAACAATTAAAATCAATAATTAACAAAATTATAAAACACAATAAAACACCGGAAGAATGGAGAGCAAGCTAATTAATTACACTATTCAAAAAAGAAAATAAAAACAACCAGAAAACTACAGAGGTATCATCATGATCATGGCATCTACACTCCAAGCGGAGCTACACTCTTTGCGGAGCCACACTCGGATTCATTTGTCGCGGAGAATCAGTCCATATTAATATTTTGGTTTTACAACAATAGGTTGTATTACTTGGCATCTTCTACAATTTTTCTGCATTCGTTCCTGTTTTTACTTATGGTTATCCATTCTCTTACCTCCATATTCTTAAGGTCCTCGACTATCTCGAATCTGGTATTGCGTGTTCCTCGTGGTCTGCCTGATACAGGTCTCCATTTGGTAATTTTTTGATAACTGCTTCGGGTTTTCTCCTTTCTATATGTCTCATTCATCCGAGTCGCTGCCTTAATAAATCAGACGATGTCTTCACCTTTCAAAAGGTCTTTTACTTAGTAGTTCATCAGTTTTCTAAATTCATTATTATCTAAGTTTAGTGGGCCTTCTATATCCGAATTTATATTTCTCTCGAGGATCTTCAATATTTCTTCATCTTTCTGTGTCAGACACGTTACTTCAGCACCATAATGTGATTACTGGTCTAATTGCTGCTCTGTACATTTTCATTTCGTATCTTTGAGGAAGTTGTAGATATTTCCAGTAGGTTCTGTTTCCTGTCTGTTAATGTCGATAAATCAGTTGCAGTAAGGTTCTAAGCAGTTTTTTTATCTTGAACACTGCAATATTATATAATTAGTAATGTCAGAATTTGATGATATTTCCGAAGCCATTCGAGAAAACATTAAAAAATTCGAAATTGAAACAACAACTCGCATAAATATATCAATAACTCATTAACTACTATCAATTAATTAAAAAATATAAAAAAAAATTTTTTAAGAAACGCTTTTTTAGTTACGAGTGACTAAAATTAAAAATATAAAAAAATCAACTAAAAAGCAAAGAACAAAAAAAATTGAAAAAATCTAACACATTCGTCAAACAAAAACGTGGCACGCGTCTTCATCGAATAAACGGTTTTTGCCCCACGCATTTCTTTAACGAATGTGTTCTTTTTCAATTTTTTTTATTTTTTGCTTTTTAGTTGATTTTTTTATATTTTTAATTTTAGTCACTCGTAACTAAAAAAAAGCGTTTCTTAAAAAAATTTTTTTTTCATATTTTTTAATTTTTTACTTCTTAGTCTTACACTTTTCAAAAATTAAAATATATCGTCATGTTTATTAAAATATGTATAAAACATATGATGTACTAACATGAAAAGTAGTCGGAATCGGCAAAAAATTTGAAACTTTATTGTTTATTTATGAAGCATAACGCAAACATTTAAAGTAAAAAGTGAAATTATGTATAGTTCATATAATTAGCTACAATCTATAAAAGTTTCAAGTTTCTTCATTGTAAAAAATAAGAGAATTTAAGCATTTTCCATTAAAATCGATTTTTTATTTAAACAATTATTAATAAACCTAATAAGCCATGGTTCCTAATCGGGATAGGAAAGAAAAGAGTAAAATAATACACACATATGGGTTACAATTATAATCAAAATATTGTTTATTTTATTTAAATGGCAATCACTGCTTAATATTTGCTAGATCTTATTATTCTTAAACATAACATTTACAAATGGGAATCTTATTTCCTTTTGGTTTCCAATTGAAAGTTTTTATTAACATTTAACTATTAGGATTTATTAGCAACAATTCTATTTAAGTTTGATGAAGCTTTTCTGATATTATTTATTATGTTCTTTAATTTATAATGTGGTATTTAATACGAAAAACCCATACATTCATGTCCAAACAAATGAGACTGACCTTTTTCTGGTGAACTGAGAATGTCTTCACACAAGACCCGTTTCCTGCTATCCTTGGCTGCGATCAAAACCTCGTCCTGGCTTTCAGTAATGTTCTCCTTTGAAAACTAGCTCGTATAGCTCTCGTTCCTGCTTCTGTCGTGATGCTGTATTCTACCTTTTTCGAAACTGCAATCAGCTACCGGGACACTCTTGACTCAAGGAGGTTCTTTTACTCTCAACCTGGTCTACCTCTCGTTCCACGATAGATACTCCACACTCACGGAACTACACCGGCTTTCTCACTCTCCGTACACTACCGTCTACTACTGGACTTCACTTCTCGACAGCTCAAAACATTCTGATCTCTATTTTTCATTCATTCCCCTACTTTCTAAATATCCCTTCCAGATTCACAAATCAACCTTCCACCACCAACTCTCATTCGCAGTATTCCTCAAAACCAATTTTTAATTTTTCTAAATATGCTTAATGGATTTCAAAAAAAAAATAGTTAATTCCCATTCTAAAATTACTTTCTACTATTTACAAAATTTAATGACCTATTATCTACTTCAACTGAGTCTTATTTAGCATAGGCTAATGATCGAACCTTCCGCGAACAACGATAATGACCTATTATCGATTTCCACTGAGTCTTATTTAGCATAGGCTAATGATCGAACCTTCCGCGAAAAACGATAATGGTACGCGCCATTCACTTTGTTTATTCTAAGCGCATTGTCCCGAGTTTCGTAAGCTTCTTCTAATCACTTCTTATAATTAAATATAACAATTTGTTGTATACAGGTTGTTCTAAATTTATATGCCCGTGGTTGAGAAAATTGAAAATATTTTATATTAAATTGAATTTTGTTTATAATTATCAAAATTTAATTTTCATATCAAGTAGAAATATAACAATATATATATATATATATATATATATATATATATATATATATATATATATATATATATATATATATATATACCTTTTATAAAGGATTTTACTATTTTTTTGTATTACATGGTATACAGCCAACTACAGGAAAACTTTTTCCTTGTGGATTTTTGTCGAAACTATCGTACACGGATAAAGTCAACAATGAAGAAGTTTTGCGAAGGCTATCAACAAGAACAAAGTTAGCTAATGAAATAAGAATAAGATTATTAACACGTAGCACTAATTCATGCGCTGTTTTATGTACACAAGTTGTGTATTCGATTTAAATCTTTAACTGCAATTACATTCGACCATATATATTCCATGATTATAAACAGCTGAGAATGAGAATACAGCAATGACCAATAAAATAAAATGATTATTGAACGAATGCATATTTCGCAAAGAAAAGTGTTACGCTACTGATTGAAAGTATAATGATAATGAATAATTCATAGTAGGCAGTATGGTTGAGGATTATCCCAAAATCTGACACTAACGGTAAATTAGAACAACAACCGGGTATCATTTTTAATGTAGATTTATATTACATGATTCATAACACTTGTTAAGAATAAACAGCAAGGTAAATACAGATTACTAAGATTGATGGATTTAACCATACCGAATAGACTACCATAGCAAATGATGAAAAATGATCATGAAAGAAAGTGAATTTTAATAAATACTAATCTAAGATGCTTCAGGTCGTCGATTAACTGGTTTAGAGCTGCTCGGCTTTATATAGTTAGCTTCTTCTTCGTTTTATTCACATATATTATCTTCGTTGCAAAGTTTCCACTTCTGATACACGAATCTTAGAAATATGTTGGACCATTTTTGTAAGACCTTCTCGCTTCCAACACTATGTTTACTAACATTTTTCTAAGATTTTATTTTTAATTTCTGAAAACACTGACATTCTGTTTAGTGGCATTGGCCTTGGTAGAAATCGCATGTCGTCTAATAGTAATATACATTGATAAAGGAGCTTATCTTTATATTGTCATACTTTTGATTTAAATGTATTAAAGCGAACATACAAATTTAAGATTGATTTTATTAAGGTCATTTGTTTGACCTAGATTAGATAATATATCTATTCTTGTAAAAGAGCAAGAGGTAGATTTAAGATACGATGGAGAAAACAAACGAAGAAAGAAATATACTGAAAAACAAACATGAGAACGGAGGCCAAAGAAAAGAAAGAATAGAGAAAATAAACGAAATCACGGACACACAAACAATTATTGTAAAATACAACCCAGAAAGGGCTGATCCATATAGGGTGAGGCAGATAAAGGGCCTATTAGAAATATCTCGAGAACTAAAGGTAAGAGAATCATGAAAATTGGAATACAAGGGTTTTGAGGTGTGAACTATTTAATGAAAATATTTTGGTCTCTTTGCTACTTCCGGTTATACCGGAAGTTTACTGTAACTTCGTTTTTTTTACATTTTTTTTTACAAGTATTTTTACATTTTTAGATTGACATCCTCGATATCTTTTTTCTTAAAATATGAGATTTTGTAATATTATACAGTGTAGTTTAAAAGATAATTACGGTTTTTTATAAATTTTGTAGCAAACTTCACACCCTGTAGAATTGTACTGATGTGATATCAAAAACTCCATTTAAGTTCAAGTTATTTTTAATATAGTCTACTACTCCTAAAAATTATTAGCGAAACGTAATACTCGTAATACTCGCTCAATACTCGGAATGAGTATTTTCTGAGTTTTCTTTTTATCATCATCATTCTCTTTGCCTTATCCCTATGCGGGGTCGGCTTCCCTAATTGCATTTCTCCACACAATTCTATCTTGGGCCATATCAATGTTAATCCCCTTTACCAACATGTCCTGCCTTATCGTCTCCCCCCAGGTCTTCTTTGGTCTTCCTGTCCTACTCCTTCCAGGAATCTGCACTTCAGCTATTCTTCGTATTGGGTGGTTAACGTCTCGACGTTGAACATGACCAAACCATCTTAACCTATGCTCTCTCATTTTGGCATCAATTGGTGCCACACCTAGACTTCCCCTAATATACTCATTTCTAATTTTATCCTTCTTTGTCACTCCACTCATCCATCTAAGCATTCTCATTTCCGCCACATGCATTCGCTGTTCCTCTTTCTTTTTCACTGCCCAACATTCAGTTCCGTACATCATAGCTGGTCTTATGGCTGTTTTATAGAATTTTCCCTTCAGCTTCATTAAAATTTTTCTGTCACACAACACACCACTCGCTTCTTTCCACTTCATCCATCCAACCCTAATTCTACTGCATGCATCTCCATCTATTTCTCCATTACTCTGTAATACCGATCCTAGGTAATTAAAACTATTGCTTTTTACAATCATTTCACCATCCAAAGATACCACTTTATTTGTAGTAGCTCCATCTTTAAATGAACATTCCAAATACTCTGTTTTTGTCCTACTAAGTTTTAAACCTTTTTCCTCCAGAGCTTGTCTCCACTGTTCCAGTTTTTGTTCTAAGTCTCTTTCACTATTTCCTACTAACACGACATCATCAGCATACATTAAGCACCATGGAATGTTACCCTGTATTTTCGCTGTTATCTGGTCCAAAACTAATGAGAATAAATACGGACTAAGCACAGAACCTTGATGCAATCCTACTTTCACATGAAATTTATCAGTCTCTCCCACACCTGTCCTAACACTAGTCGTTACTCCCTCATACATATCCCTCACAATCTTTACATATTCACCAGGGACTCCTTTCTTATTGAGTACCCACCACAGAATCTCTCGAGGAACTCTATCATATGCTTTCTCAAGATCAATGAATACCATATGAGCGTTTGTTTCTTTACTCCTGTATTTTTCCATCAACTGCCTTATAATGAAAATTGCATCTGTTGTTGATCTACCCTGCATAAAGCCAAATTGATTCTCGGATATTTCGGTCTCTTCACGTATCCGTCTATCAATTACTCTTTCCCATATTTTCATGGTGTGGCTAAGCAGTTTTATAGCCCTGTAGTTTGTACATTGTTGTATATCTCCCTTGTTTTTGTAAACAGGTACCAGTATACTGCTTCTCCATTCGTCTGGCATTTGTCCAACTACCATAATTCTATTAAATAGACCTGCTAGCCACCT
This sequence comes from Diabrotica virgifera virgifera, assembly GCF_917563875.1. Classification (NCBI taxonomy): domain Eukaryota; kingdom Metazoa; phylum Arthropoda; class Insecta; order Coleoptera; family Chrysomelidae; genus Diabrotica; species Diabrotica virgifera. Next base: position 178,409,567 of record NC_065449.1, on the reverse strand, counting down.
TGTTCCTGTCTCTCCCAATGCTCTCCATACTTCTTCAGGAATATCATCTGGTCCTACCGCTTTTCCTTTCTTTATTTTTTGAAGCGCTTGAGCCACTTCCTCGTTGGTTATTTTGGTGACCATTGCTGCTACTGTCTCCGTTGACTCTACAGGCTGTCTGTCAAATTCTTCATTTAATAAGCTGTCAAAGTACTTTCTCCATCTCTTTTTGACATACTTTTCGTGAACTAGTATTTTATTATTTTCATCTCGGATACATCTAATCTGATTAAAATCTTTTGCTTTCTTTGCTCTCTGTTTGGCTATTTTATATATCTTCGTTTCGCCTTCCCTGGTATCAAGTTGATCGTATAGGTTTGAATACGCTTCTGCTTTAGCTTTTGCTACTGCTACTTTCGCTTCCTTTTTGCCGACCATATAGTTTTGAAGATCTATGTCCGATCTGGTTTCTTGCCACTTTTTATATAATTTTCTCTTCTCTTTTATTTTTCCTTGTACTTCATTTGACCACCACCAAGTCTCTTTATCCTCAAACTTCTTTCCTGACGTTTTCCCAAGTATTTCAATAGCCGTCTCTCTAATAATATTGGCCATTTTTCTCCAAATTGTGTTAGGGCTTCCTTTCATGTTCCAACATATTTTTTCTACTATTCTTTCCCTGAATAGACCTTCCTTCTCATCTTTTAGCATCCACCACTTGATTTTTTGTGGTCCTCTCCGATATTTTTGTTTAGTTTCGCTTTTTACTTCGATGTCCAGAACAAGCAGCTTATGTTGTTGGCTTACTGTCTCACTAACTATTACCTTGCAGTCCTTGCATTCACGTATGTCTTCTTTCCTTATAATGAAGTAGTCTATTAGGGATTGATGTTGTCCACTTTTGTAGGTAATAAGTTGAGTTTCTCTCTTTTTAAAGAATGTGTTAACAATCGCCATATCCAATGCTGTTGCTAATTCTAGCATGTCATCTCCAGCTTCATTTCTAGTTCCAAAGCCTAATCCCCCATGTATTGTTTCATATCCTGCTAAAACGCCCAAATAAAAATTCACCGCAATTAAATTCTGCATAGAGACGTGTTTTTTCCGATTTACTTCGACGAAAACTTTCCCCGGAAAAAGCGGGTTTTTCCAACAAAATCTTTAATTTTCAACTAAACTTTTAGATAAGTAGTTGTTAATCAATAATTAAATAACTTGGTAACGTAAAAGCCCTTTCCGTATATATTATAATTCCAGAAGCCTATGGAAATTGAATGAACAGTTTAGCAACAATTAAAATGTTAATTAAAAATTTACGGTCGCTATAATAACGACAATAATTATGATGCATAAGAATAACTATGATTTTTTCATAAAAAGATACTATACCTATCTAATGTACTATACAGAATTGAAATTGGACTATTTAAGCGGCCTCGGGAATATTTTAAAATTACAAACAATTTTTTGGTTTATAAACAAATACTAAATTAAATTTTGAAAACGGTATTCGAAAGAGAGTGGCAGGACGCTTCTTTTAAAAGAAAAAACGTTTAATTTTGAAGAGTGGTTCCTGAGATACAGCCGGTCAAAGTTGACCACAATTTACGGCAAAGATATAAACAATAGGATCATAATTTTCAAACCATCACCTTTTTGTTTTTGTCCTCTTTCTCCACACCAATTTTCATATCTTTAAAATCCTGATAACATATATTATTATAATAAAAACTATCGATAATACGTGTGAAAATTGCCAAAAATAGCAAAATTCCAATCAAAAATTAGGTTGGAGAAAATGTAACCCTCAAAGTTCAAAATCGTTATACGTTAACAAAATGCATTTTCTCGGCTTCCCATGGAGCAATTTCCTTCATTCTTTTTTTGTTCCCTAATAACTCGAGTAGAGCCATCGAACTAACCCATTATTAAATGTCAAACTTGCTTTTGTTTTGTTATAATAGATTAATTTATTTATAAGAACAGAAAATTACATATTTTTTCCAGTTGTAGGCTTTTTTAGATAAACTTACTACAAGTGTACCTTTTAAAGTTAAAAATATAAGTATTCTCATTTGAAAGTTGTATAATTATTTAAACAATTTTTATTTAAACAAATTAAAATATTGTGTTATAATAAATAAATTAATTTTTTATAACAAAACAAAAGCAAGTTTGACGTTTAATAATGCGTTAGTTCGATGGCTCTACTCGAGTTACTTGGGAACAAAAAAAGAATGAAGGAAATTGCTCCATGGGAAGCCGAGAAAATGCATTTTTTTAACGTATACCGATTTTGAACTTTGAGGGTTACATTTTCTCCAACCTAATTTTTGATTGGAATTTTGCTATTTTTGGCAATTTTCAGACGTATTATCGATAGTTTTTATTATAATAATATGTTATGGGGATTTTAAAGATATGAAAATTGGTGTGGAGAAAGAGGATAAAAATAAAAAGGTGATGGTTTGAAAATTATGATCCTACTGTTTATATCTTTGCCGTAAATTTCGGTCAACTTTGACCGGTTGTATCTCAGGAACTACTCATCATAATTAAACGTTTTTTCTTTTAGAAGAAGTGTCCTGCCACTGTCTTTCGAATACCGTTTTCACAATCTAATTTAGTTTAATATTTCCCGAGATATTCTATTTGTTAATAAGCCAAAAAATTGTTTATAATTTTAAAATATTCCTGAGGCCGCTTAAATAGTCCAATTTCAATTCTGTAAAGTACATTAGATAGGTATAGTGTCTTTTTATGAAAAAATCATAGTTATTTTTATGCATCATAACTGTTGTCGTTATTATAGCGACCGTAAATTTTTAATTTACATTTCAATTGTTGCTAAACTGTTCATTCAATTTCTATCGGCTTCTGGAATTATAATATATACGGAAAGGGCTTTTACGTTACCGAGTTATTTAATTATTGATTAACAACTACTTATCTAAAAGTTTAGTTGAAAATTAAAGATTTTGTTAGAAAAACCCGCTTTTTCCGGGGAAAGTTTTCGTCGAGGTAAATCGGAAAAACACGTCTCTATGCAGAATTTAATTGCGGTGAATTTTTATTTGGGTGTTTTTGGTCTAAAGTTAAAATCTTTGGAGTTATAGAGCAAAAATTGAAAAAAACACGATTTTCGGGCGCCATTTTGTTTATAAAAAAAGTAGCACACTATCTGCGGACTCTGCATATTTATATTATTAATATATACAATCATAAGATTCGATTCCAGCAATAAAATTGCTGGTAAATAACTTTTCCCAAAAATGGCCTATTCTCCGATAATCAGCCCAGACTATATGCCTAACTGCTTTAATTTTTGAGTTATTCGTGATTCTTTAAGCCAAACATTGCTACAAAAATTACGTGAAATTTTAGGTTGGTCGTGAAAATATTTAATCAAAAATAATTTTTTGAAAAAAAATCATGTTAATATAGAATGATCCTTAATTTATTAATATTTGATGAGATACCAAAACGCCTACGTTGTTAAGATTGTTGGTGCATAAAATATTAATAAATAGTACGTTCTTTAACGGTAAAATATTGCAAAATCTCTAAATTTTAAAGAACCGCTTGGATTGACATGAAATTTGGCATAAACATAGCTAACAAGTCAAAGAAAAAAAGTGATATTGTGCCGATATATGCTTTTACCCCGGGGGTGTTTTTCACTCCCTCTTGGAGGTGAAAAAATATTCGTCCAAAGTAAGTCCGGAAATGGATAAACTGACTAATTTTAAGTAACTTTTGTTCTATAGAGTTTTTTCACTAAATCAATACTTTTCGAGTTATTTGCCAGAGAATTGTTCATTTTTTCAACAAAATAACCAAGCTTTTAGACGTTTTTTTTTTGCAAATAACTCAAGTAGTAAGTACTTTCTCGAAAAAACATTCTTAGCAAAAATATAGCCTGTAAAAAATTTAAAAAAATGGTGTGTATATCACGTCTCTATACCTAGTAAAAGCAGAGTTATAGCTAATTAAAAATAGGTTCATATTCGTCAAATTCCAAGTGGACTACTTTACCGCGAAATAACCAAAAATGAAGCACATTTTGGGGAAAACTCATTACAACTTATTTAAAGTGTTTAACAGAAGCTTCATTTTTGTTTTATACAAAAAATTTCTAGCATCAAAAGTAAACAAGATACGCTCAAAATAAAGTTAGGGAGCGTTCAAGTATTACGTAACACATTTTTTGACCCCCCTCTACGTAACGCACTCTAATGGGCGTTTAACTATTGCGTAACGTAATTTTTGAAGATTTTTGACCCCCCACCTGCGTTACGTAATACTTGAACGGTCCCTTAGTCCCTTTTTTTGGTAAAAAAACCGGGAAAATCACCCCCTAATTAGTATCTCAAATGAACTTAACCGTTATGACTTCACAAGTTTCTTGACTCGTGTGTGTATTGTTTATATGATCTGTAAGTTTCATCGGTTCAAAGTCCTTATTTTTGAAAGGGCTGTAGTTAAAAGGGGTTGAACGAGTTCCTGATCACGAATGAATGCAAATTTAGAAACACCAAATCTTAATCAATTTTTGTCTAAGAGAAAAACAAAAAAAATACATGATATTCAGAAAAGCAATGCTGACTTTTTTTGTTTTTCGAGATTTTTGGTATCTCTAACAATTTTTAAGTTATTTTGAAGAAAAGCATATTTTTCAAAATTAAAATTTTTAAAAATTTTACTTTAAAACCAAGTTTTTTCAAAAATAAGCACTTTGAATCGATGAAACTTATACAGACCATATAAACACAACATAAGTAAAATAATTTGTGGAGTGGTAACGATTAATTTCATTTAAGTTGCTAATTAGGGGGTGGTCTTCCCGATTTTTTTTTGCCAAAACAAAAGGGACCAACTTTATTTTGAGCGTAACTTGCTTAAATTTAATGCTAGAAAATTTTTTTAAAAACAGAAATAAAGCTTTTTTTAAACAATTTAAAAAAGTTATAATGGGTTTTCCCCAAAAAGTACTTAATTTTTTGGATATTTCACTTCGAAGTATTCTATTTGAAATTTGGTAAATATGAATCTATTTTTCATTGGCTATAACTCTGGTTTTACGAGGTCCAGAGACCTAACGCGTGCACCATTTTTTTAAATTTTTTACAGGCAATATTTTTGCTAAGAACATTTTTTTAGAAAAAAATCCTTTTTGAGTTATTTGCGAAAAACCGTCTAAAAATGTAGTTATTTTGTTGAAAAATGAACATATTCACTCGCAAATAACTCGAAAAGTGTTGACTTGGCGAAAAAGCTCTATAGAACAAAAGTTACTTAAAATTAGTCAGTTTATCCATTTCCGGACTTATTTTGGACTCATATTTTTTCACCCCCATGAGGTGGTGAAAGTCACCCCCAGTTCAAAAGCACACATCGGCACAATATCACTTTTTTTCTTTGACATGTAAGCTATGCGTATGCCAAATTTCATGTCAATCCAAGCGGTTCTTTAAAATTTAGAGCAAAAACCGTGAAAGAATGTACTAAAAAACATACCATATTCTACCTAGTTGGCTATGACTTTGACACTAAACTTTCTTAAACATTAGTATAGACATTATAATATTTTTAATTAAACACTTTTCTTTAGTTCAATCGTTCAATTTGGTCAAATCTTTAGACGTTAATTTTACTGCCTTTTCTTCAACGCAAATTAATGAAAATTTACAGACATATGCATTCGTGGGAATAATACACGAATAGTCAATAATTTTTGTCATGTTTATTAAAAAAAAAAACGATTTTAATGGACAATGCTTAAATTCTCTTGTTTTTTTACAAGGTAGAAACTTGAAACTTTTACATATTGTAGCTAATTATATGAACTATACAATACATAATTTCACTTTTTACGTTAATTGTTTACGTTATGCTTCATAAATAAACAATAAAGTTTCAATTTTTTGCCGATGCCGACTAGTTTTCATGTTTGTACATACATCATGTTTATAAACATCCTAAGCGGCGAAGATTTTGGACGCTCATATCTTTGTTTATATAAATATCGGCGCTTATGTGTGTCAAATTTCAATACGATACGAAGCAAAACTTCAACCAAAACTCAAATTTTAACAATTGGTGTTTTTAACGTAGTCTTAGAAAAACTACCGGTAGAGATGTTTTGTGCTACAATTAACATTAGAATTCGTTTTGGCGTATTAATTCAAAGTTTGTTACGAACCCTTAAACATATTTAACGGTCATTTATATACAAGTGTATTTCTGTGACCTATGTGCTGTGAATGTTACAGAATGAAGAAATTAATAAGGCTCGGTGCTTATGGTGAAATAGTTGTGAAAAGTAATAGTTTTAAGTACCTACGATCGGTATTAAAGAGTAATGGGAAAATGGAGATGCATGCAGTAGAATTAGGGTTGGATCGATTAAGTGGAAGGAAGCCAGTGGTATGTTGTGTGACACAAAAATTCCAATAACGCTGAACAGCCATAAGACTGGCTATGATGTACGGAACTGATAGATGGATGAGTGGAGTAACAAAAAAGAATACAATTAAAAATTAGTATTGTTCCATCCCTCCACATATAATTTTCTTTTATTTAATTAGTAATTAATATCATAAGTTTTTATTCTTACTAATTTTACATTTAGTTTAACCTTGTGTGTGTATGTTTTAATTACGTACCAATACAGTCCTGTAGGCACTACCCCCAAGCCCAAACCCACTTAAGAGGGCTTAGGCCAGCCAAGCACATACACGCATTATATAGATATGTGTAGACTTTTAGTGAAACAAAACAGTTTTATGTAGTTTTTAAACCCATACAAAGTGCCAGAAACCCAAGCTGAAATCCATCCTAGTACTAGGGAGAAGAAGACGAGCGACAGAACATAAAGGTACCGTACAAATATCTAACTTGCATACACACACTTCAATTAATTGATAAATTTGCTTTAACTTATTTTGCTATTTTATATAAACCCATCACCTGTAAAATAAATAATTATGTTTGTTCTAACCTTTTTGGTCAATAGAACAAAAGAAGTATATTAGGCGAAGTCTAGGGGTGGCACCAAATGATGCCAAAATTAGTGAGCATAAGTTAACATGGTTTGATCATGTTCAACGTCGAGACGTTAGAATTGCTGAACTGCGGGTTCCTCAAAGGAGTAGGAGTGGAGGACCAGAGAAGGCATGGGGGAGACACTTAGACAGGACATGTCGGTAAAGGGAAATGACGTTGATATGACCCTAGATTCCTAGATAGAAACTTATTGGAGAAATTCAATAAGGGAAGCTGACCCAGCTTAGGGATAAAGGCAAAGAGAATGATCATGATGATGATGAGTGAAGAGTGATTAATAATAATGGTGATTATCGTAATAAGTATTGGAATAACAAACCTGCCTCAGTGGCGACGCGTGACTTTTTCTAAAGTGTTACCAAAACCAAATGCAAAAAATCTTATTTAAAAAAATGAAGATATGGCTAAATGTATATATAGCTTTAATAATATAATTTGGTATATCACTTGAAATTCTCGAAAAAACAGTTGATGTTTCTAGATGTTGGCAAAATTTTTGATCTTTTTTGGCAATTAATGTTAACAATTCCCTGTAATTGCCTCGATTGTCAGAGTCGTCGCCCTCAAAATGACCACGAAACGCTAATTCTTGTTTGACCAAAAAACATACGGTATCTATTATAAGTGTGCTAAGGATATACCTATCTATTTTTTTAACAAACTCATTATGTTTAGCAATATTTGCTTTAAAACTTGGTTAAGACAACTTTCGATTCTTGTTTTGCCAAACTGAATCAAATTGGGTATACATCTTACATGTTGGTAACGGAGAAATTTCATGTCTCCTTTTTAAAACTCTAAAACTATTTAAATCGTGAACCTGGTCCTCCCATTTTTCTGTAGAAACCAGAAGACATGGCCAACAATACAGTCTATTTTTCTTGCAACCACATAACCAAGGATTTTCACTGTATATACCAACTAAATTTAAAATATCGAACTACTTTTTTTTATTCCTTTTTTAAATTGTTTAAAATAGGTCTTTCATTTCCAATAATCTCATTTTTTCCTTCAAAATTATACAAGGAGAATTACTTTTCAAGTAGTTGATCGATTACGCAGCGACACTCATCCATGGTTAACTGCACGCACACTTTTTATAAGTACTGTAACCAAATTTAAATCTGGTAACAGGGCTACTGATATACACAGCGCGCTTACGCCGTCGTTCCTTCAAAATTTTCAGACACTAGCCGGTCCCGAGCGACAGCGAGGATATAACCATTGTAACGACAAATGAGACTGGCAACATAGGCGTAACCAGGATGATCCTAAGGGGGGGGGTTACATCTACCTGAAAGGGGCGGGTTACAACTACTGGAAATATCTGAGGGATATGATGTTAAGCGTATAGAGCTGAAAGTACATCCCAATGGGGGGGGGGGGGTTACAACCCCCAAAACCCCCCCCTGGTTACGCCTATGACTGGCAACAGAGTATAATAAAGTGCAACTGAGTCACATAAACTCGCCAATATTTTCGTGTGCCTACGAGTAGTTGCTATTTACTGAGTTAGGTAGATACCATTAACACATAATATAATAATATATTTCTACTGGTAAAAATATTGGTACATAAATGGAATTATTCATCGTCATAAACTATTTATTTGCAAGATTTTTAACTGTTACAATGGTAAGAGTGGTTACATGGACGCTTTTGTAGATGTGACTAGAACCTTTTACAACATCAAGCTAGAAGGTCTGTTAAAATTACTAAAAGAAAAAACAGCTTATCATAATGGTAAACGTAATTAAAAATATGTTTAATGTTAAAAACCATTTTGTGTAAGTATTTTTTACCACCGTTTTGTAGGTACCTATATTCGTTTACTGAGAATTAATTCAGTATAAATTTTTACGGAAATCGGTACTATTTTTTTATAGATGTATATTTCGATTAAACGTCTAGTTACTGAATCAACGAAAACACAGCAACTAAAAATCCTTTAAATTCATTTCCATCAAAGGATGTTTTCTTATCGTTTACGGAACGAAAAGAGGCTCCTATTTGCTTTATGTCAAATGCTGTGACGACAATTCAAAACCAACACTTCTTGTTTATCTTAGTTCGAGAGCACAAAAAGTGTTCAAACGTACGAAAGTTAAATATAGTCAGATAATTAACAATGTCTATTTGAACAGAGAGTGTATAGTTATTGATAGAAAATAAACCGATGCGTGTTTAGTGAACACTTAGTGAAACTAAAAACTAACCAAATATCAGTTAACTTGTCGGTGAGAATAAAAATAAACGTGTTTGTTCTCTCTCGACATTTGGAAAAAATTAAAGAGAACAAAGATCTTATAGATTTCCTTTTAGTCATTTCAAAAGCACTATAACTATAGTTTAAAGAGCTTCCTTTTTAAATTGGTCTTACTATTAACCTAAGATTTCATTTTTAAATACAGTAGACTCGCGATTATCCGAGTCTCGGTTATCCGAGCCCCTCGGTTAACCGAGGCAAAAGTCATAGCTGGTGAGTTACAACTTTCAACCTTGGCGCAACATCGCCGCCTCAAAAAGAGGAAAGAAGCTTACGCAAAAATCAATCAGACTTTTTTAAATAGTAATATTGATAAGGAAAATGTTTTTTCCACCTACATCTACCGAAAGTATACTTTTCCGGACCTGATTGTAGGGAGCAAAGTTGTACTTTTCCTCCCTAGGGAGGAAAATATTTTTCCTCCCTAGGGAGGAAAAGTAAAAGTGACGTCATGGTATTTCATTCATGAAATGTAACTTATTGACGCCCTGTACAATAGCTATTTTCTATTACGTAAGTTTCTATACATTTTAACGTTTATTTATAAAACACTCTGTATTTTGCAGAATGGTAAAAAACAGTAAATTGTTATTTTGATTTAACAATGTTTACATAATTAATTTGACTTATATTTGACAGTTGACAGTTATATTGTACGTACTTGTTAGTTTTAGTTCTAACAAATTTTGTTGGTTAGTTACATAAATATATTAAGTAAAAATTAAAATGACTTGTTATTTGAGGAAGGTGGAAAAACCATATGTATAACATGGGAGTAAAGTGCCTTTTCCTCCCTTGAATGATTACTGCCCTCCGCTACGCGTCGGGCAGTAAACTTCATTCTCGGGAGGAAAAGTAGCACTTTCCTCCCTTGTTATACAAATAGCTATTATATTTTATAGACAGTACTGTATTAGTTTGATCATTTAAATATCCTCAGTTATGGTTGTGTACGTGTTTTTCTATCAATATAACCAATCTCAGTGTTAACCGAGTTTTTCCGTATCCGAGGTATAGTATTTTTACTACAAAAACGTTATTACGTAGGTCAAAATTTTTGACGTAAGAGAACTGTCAAAACATTAGAATGTGACTTTTCGTTATTGTCATGACAATGTTTATAAAAATATGGCAATAATGAAAAGTCACATTCTAATGTTTTGACAGTTCTCGTACGTCAAAAATTTTGACCTACGTAATAACGTTTTTGTAGTAAAAATACTATAGTCACGGTCCCAATTACCTCGGATAATCGCGAGTCTACTGTACATATAAGTGTGCTAAGTTTAAGGAATACAAAGGTAATGATATTAAAAATGATCAAAATGACTAAAAGGTGACTACAAATAGAAATTTGTAGATCATATTTTATAGTCGTTACCAAGACGTCTTAACTTTGCATTAATGATGGTGGAGTATGACTGTATGACACAACCGACACTTAAAATAAGCAATTGGAATTCGCGTATTTGAACTCTTCGTGTAATTTTGTGTCAATTGATATACGATTTCACTAATTATGAATCGTTTCTGCCAAATTTCCTATATTAATTTTTTAACCGGAAGTGTCAAATAATACAGGGTGCGCCAAACCTCTGGTCTTCTTTGATTACGGCTAAACTATGAGATATACAAAAAAATGTTTATAACAAAACTAATGTGTATCAAAGAGGTCTATAATTTAAAATTATTTTCAATTATACAGGGTGAGTCAGAACGACGGTATGAACCAAAGTTTTATTTTTTTAAATGGAACACCCTGTATATTAAATCATTTTTGAATATATTATTTAAAAATATGAAAAATTTGTATAAGGTCTTATAGGCCTAAAGTTAATAATTTTCGAAATATTTACATTTTTATTGAGAAAAATGGTAATATTTATAGGGCTGTGGATTATGTTTCCAAGGAAATAAAAATTTTGGTGGTAGGTCAAAGTTTTTAAAATATAGTGTTATTTTCAAATAATTTAATATTTTTTACTTTTAGCCATAAAATATACAGTGTGATCACTATTTGAAAATACAAAATTTTCTCATTTTTTTTTAAATGGGACACCCTGTATATTAATTTTGCGTTTTGTAGTAAATATTACAACCTTTCTTTTGGTATAAGGTTGTATGTACCTAGCATGTTTCGTTTTGTAGATATTTTAAAAAAACTATAGATTTTACGTTTTTGCGGATTTTTTATTTAAAAATTTTTTTGCAAAAAAACTAATTATAATCTGGTTTTAGAAACATACACTAAAATATAAAATATGAAAATAAAAACGTAATTAAAGATTAAAATAAATCGTACGCTAGTACAATTCAATTGAATTTAATAACTTTAAATTATTTTACAAAAAATATTTTACCATATTAGAATGCATAAATTAGTTACTAAATTAAATAAAAGTTACTAAATTAAATAAACAACCAAATTTTAAATCAACCGTAGTAATTTTTCTACTACAGCAACTTTCCTGTACCAAATTAATTGTTAGTTAAATTGTATTTGGTTAAACTATTAATTTACCTTTTAAATTTACTTACATACATCTTGAGAATATAAAAATTATTATAAAGTATGCTTTGAAACAAATGAATGTTAAATGTATCAGCCAAATTATTTATTAATATAAATAGTATTTACTGGTGTCACAAAAACTGGTAATACTTTTGTAGTTGAAATTTTTGTAACAATTTTTTATATTTTAAATTTTAATTTTTTAACCCAAAAATTTTTGGCTATGACATCTGTTTTGGGCGAAACCATTAGAAATTATTACCAGCTTTTTTGACACGAGTAGGTACATAGGTACATACTTCTTAATATACTTCCATAACGTTCATTTGTTTCAAAGCATACTTTATACGTTCTCAAGATGTAGGTAAATTAAAAAGTTATTAACTGATCTTACTCGTAAATACAATATAACTAACAATTAATTTGGTACAGGAAAGTTGCTGCGGTAGAAGAATTACTACGATTGATTTAAAATTTGGTTGTTTATTTAATTTAGTAACTAATTTATGTATTCATTAATATGGTAAAATATTTTTTGTAAAATAATTTAAAGTTATTAAATTCAATTGAATTGTACTAGCATACGATTTATTTTAATCTTTAATTACGTTTTTATTTTCATATTTTATATTTTAGTGTATGTTTCTAAAACCAGATTATAATTATTTTTTTTTGCAAAAAAATTTTTAAATAAAAAATTGGCAAAAACGTAAAATCTATATTTTTTTTAAAATATCTACAAAACGAAACATGCTAGGTACATACAACCTTATACCAAAAGAAAGGTTGTAATATTTACTACAAAACGCAAAACTAATATATAGGGTGTCCCATTTAAAAAAAATGAGAAAATTTTGTATTTGCAAATAGTGATCACACTGTATATTTTATGGCTAAAAGTAAAAAATATTAAATTATTTAAAAATAACACTATATTTTAAAAAGTTTGACCTATCACCTAAATTTTTATTTCCTTGGAAACATAATCCACAACCCTATAAATATTACCATTTTTCTCAATAAAAATGTAAATATTTCGAAAATTATTAACTTTAGGCCTATAAGACCTTATACAAATTTTTCATATTTTTAAATAATATATTTAAAAATGATTTAATATACACGGTGTTCCATTTAAAAAAATATAACTTTGGTTCATACCGTCGTTCTGACTCACCCTGTATAATTGAAAATAATTTTAAATTATAGTGCTCTTTGATACACATTAGTTTTGTTATAAACATTTTTTTGTATATCTCATAGTTTAGCCGTAATCAAAGAAGACCAGAGGTTTGGCGCACCCTGTATATCACTTGTACTATTTCGGCGACTAAAACAGTACTTCCGATTGCAACTTCCGAACTGGAAGTCCGGGTTCAGACTTCTCAACTATAAGACCATCTTTGGGTTATAGGCTCTCATTCGACAAGTAATTTGTCATTATGTCTGTTCTAGTAACTGAAGAGTTGTGTTCATGGGCATACGGACAGACACACATGGGTGATTCAAGGTTTTCATAATTGCTTTCCCAAGTTGTAAAATGGGCGAAAACAAAATATAACTATTTAGAATAATACAGTACTACAATACAACATCAATTATTACACTGTCCAGCGACGGATACCTGGACAAAGAAGTGAGAAATCAAATACAAAAGATTAAGTAAATAGACTGGCAGGATATGAATATATGGTTAGGCTCTCAGGCTTAACACTAAGATGAAGTCATGAATTTATAAAGTCAGTGTAAGACCAATAATGACATATGCTTCAGAAAAAAGACCCGAGACAGCCACAACACAAAGGCTACTAGACATGGCAGAAATGAGAGTACTGGGAAGAATTAAACGAAATACGCTGAGATTGAGAGAGGTGTGACATTAGAAGATAAATGTAACGTACAGTGTACAAACGAATGGATACTAAATAGAAAAAAAGAATGGAATAACCACATCAGGTAAATCAATAATCGGTAGCAATAAGAGTAACAATAATCGGTAAAGTAAAGAGGAAGAAGAAGAACAATACACACAGAGTGCTCCTAGTAGCATTTAACGTGTCTTGGTTTGTTTATTTCTACTGCATCTTGATTGTAAATTTAGTATAATTATATACCTGTAGCTCCGATTCCTGTGCTCAGATATTGTCATAAATATGTGGCATTGTGCAGCTTGTATTTTGACAAAAGCCAGCTTGCTCTAGCGGGATGGTGTTTAGGATTGTTGGTTTAATTTTGTTAAGCAGCAGCCTCTCCAGTTGTTTATACTGCTTTAGAGAGATAATGATCTGTAACTCTCTATCTTGTCGCGTGGCTTGTTGTAGTGTCAATATAGCGATTACCTTAGAAGTTTTAAAAGCTCTTTGTAAGATTCCCGTTGATAAAATGTTTGAATATAATTTAATAAGCCACTTTAACGTTGTTTAGCCGCATCGTACAAGGAGCTCAGGATGTAATCCATCAGCCCCTGGTTCTTTGCTTGTTTTGATGTTGGACGCAAGGAGGTGAACTGGTTTACACCCAAAGGTTCCTAGGTCCTATCGTTTCGTTTCTATATTTTCATTAACTACTATTCCTTGTGTGTCCCTTATATTATTTTCTGTATTATCTGCCTAAATGAATCCTTTACGTAGTTGATGTAGTCGTCCTTGGGTATTTCATTTGGCTCAGTTAAACCACAGCATATATCCTTATCGGAATGGGACGTTTCATCGCCAGTCCATTTCATCGCCGTCCGTTTCATCGCCGGCCGTTTCATCGCCGGCCGTTTCATCGCCGGCCGTTTCATCGCCAGTTAGTCAGTTGATTTTGTATTATGGGAGATGACACTTTAGACTAATTAGTCTCATGAGCCACTCTCTCAAGCTACTTCTTAAGATAATTCTTAATAGAATCAAGCAGAAATGTGAAGAGACCATGGGAAACAAACAATTCGGTTTCAGAGAAGGATTGGGAAAAAGGGAAGCTTTGTTCTCAATGTTAACAATACTTCAACGATCATGGGAAGTACAGAAACCAATTTACGTCTGCTTTATAGATTTTGAGAAGGCGTTTGATAGAGTTCAACATGATAGGTTGTTTGAATATCTAGAAATGATTGGAATAGATGATAAAGATCTGAGACTTTTACAACATCTATATTGGAATCAAGAAGCTTCTATTCTGGTAGACGGCAAAGAAACAGACAAAATTTGCATTCAAAGAGGTGTTAGACAGGGTTGTGTGTTATCCCCAACTTTGTTTAACGTATACTCAGAAATAATTTTTAATGAAGCCTTGGAAGGACAATGTGGAGTTCGAATCGGGGGTGAAACTATTAACAACATCAGAAATGCAGACGACACCGCGATCATGGCTGAAAATATCGAAGATCTTTAATTCCTTATAGATCGAGTCACTAGAGAATGCTCCAATAACGGACTTAACATAAATGCAACAAAGACAAAGTTACTTGTGGTTAGTAAACAAGACGTCGGCCCTATGCAACTAATTGTCAATGATGAATCAATAACAAAAGTTAACCATTTTAAATACCTAGGATGTTGGATAAACGAGACACTAAATCCGGATGAAGAAATTAAAACTCGTATAGAAATTGCAAGAGGAGCATTTATGAAACTTAGATCTATTCTGAGCAACTCTCAGCTGAACTTACAACTAAGAATCAAGTTCCTAAAATGTTATGTGTATCCTGTATTACTATATGGATGTGAAACATGGATCATGAAGGTTAACATGATGAACAAATTAGAAGCCTTTGAGATGTGGTCGTATCGTAGAATGCTCAGAATATCTTGGGTTCAACGCATTTCAAACAGAGAAGTCTTAAACAGAGTAGGTCAAGGCGAAGGTGATTTAATGAAGATGATAAAAAAGAGAAAACTTGAATATCTGGGGCATATAATGAGAGGTAGCAGATACAGGATGCTGCAGTTAATACTCAATGGAAAGATCGACGGAAAAAGAGGAATTGGTCGAAAGAAATATTCATGGCTCCGAAACCTTCGTCAATGGACTGGCTTATCAGCAGATCAATTATTACATGCCGCACAAGATCGAGAACGATATCGGCAAATTGTTATGGAAGCTACCCACGCCTAAAAATTTGGGCACAGTACTTAAAGAAGAAGAAGGAGATGACACGACACGACGTTAAATTCAGTTCAAAACTTATAACCAAATAAAAAGATAAAAAATATTATTATATTAATTTACTGTTCTATTTCTACTTCCCCTAAATTTGATACTAAATAGTATTAAATTTGTAGTGTTAAATTATATTTTATATTATAAAAGTTTAAAAGTCTATTAAAAGATTAAGTATGGCAACGGGAATGGTCATATCTCGCATTTCCTAGAATTCCTAATTAATAATAAAAATAAATAATAAATGTAACTGTCGAAAATTGGTCGAAAATTCGGAAATATATCAGTTAGCGATTAACTGACTGGCGATGAATCGGCCGGCGATGAACTGGCGGCATCGAAACGGCGGCGATGAACTGGCGGCGATGAAACGTCCTACACCCATCCTTATTTATAATGCTTTGAAGAAAAGATACAAAATCTACTTGACTGGAACGGATTGATATAAGAAAAAAAAGCTTCATGATTAAGAAGAATATGCCTCTACTGACTAGGAGAAAATTATCTTTCTTAAATGTATATTAAACTTATGAAACATTGTGTATACCTAGGATTTGATTACAAAATGATCATAATAAAAGCAATTATAGCAGTGTAACAAAGAGAACATAAACCACACTGTCCACGAGCTCTTTTGATATTATGAAAGAATATGCGTTTAACGTTACACCAATTTTAATAACATAAAAGGATACCAGACATAATAAATTAAATGCATGAGGTTACATAATGTCCTATTAATAAAAGAGTTACCTGCAGTATAATTATTACTCTACCAGAGCCTTTATAAACCTTTCTAGCAAGTTTCAATGTAAACGAGCATAAATTACAGTGATGCATAGTGCAATTAAAAGAAATCTTACACCTCTTTTCGCTAAAATTCCGTTTGCAGCTCGTTCCACCGTTTTGACTCATGTAATTGCAGCCATTAAGATTTGCATATAATCTGCTAAAATTAATTATTTGGCGAGAATATAAATTTGAGAAGCGCTAAAATGACGGCGGTTTGCCGTCGTCTTCAATAATAATACGAGATTAGACAATTTATTGTGGAACTTTGCATAATGTGAGAATAGTTGCGTTGCGTTGGTACAAAATGTTCTTTCGACTATTAACAAGAGACTCAAGTAGTTGTGTTGCAGAAGGAAATCTTTTGTGCTCCTAGTCACAAACATTACATAAAACATCATGGAAAAATTGAAATCTGTACAGATTTTAGCTTTTGCATAATACACTGCGCGTCAGAGAAAACATGCACCTCGGGTCATTTTTGACGTTTCGTATCTCCTAAAACTGTTATCCGATTTAAGTAATTTTTTTAATATGTTATAGTCTTATTCTTTAAGAATATAGCTGTAATAATATTGTTGTTAAACAGGTAAATTTTCATTGTATACCGGGTGTACGAATCAAACCGTGTTTTTTACTCGAAGTTGTAAAATACTGAAATTAAAATCTAACTGAAGCCTCAGGTTTTCTTAACATTCTGCTTTTTGATTCATTAGCTTATGTTAAATAATACAGAAGTTAGGTAGTTTAACAACTAGCCATGTTCTTCATCAGTACAGGGTGTTTCTAAATAAGTGCGACAAACTTTAAGGGGTTAAATATTAAATATTCCATTAAAAAATAATGACAGTTTGCTCTATAAACGTATATCCGCAAATGCTTCGTTTCCAAGATACGGGATGTTAAATTTATGAGATATACAAATGAAATTTGGTGGGTTTTAAGATGTAGTTATTGCACATTTTTTGACATACCACTAAGAATTTTATATTCACCATTGGCGTGCATACGGGTAATATGATCGGTCATATTACCCGTATGCGCGCCAATGGTTAATATAAAGTTTCTAATTGCATCTCAAAAACTCTTTGCATCTCTTATTGCTATCTCAACCGATTTTAGAGCAATAAATAAATCGTGAGTTTGTAAGAAAAAATTCAACATCCCGTATCTCGGAAACCAAGCATTTGAGGACATATATTTATAGAGCATACGGTAATTATTTTTTCATGCAGAATTAGTCCTTAAAGTTTGTCGCACTTATTTAGAAATACCCTGTACTGATAAAGAACATGGCTAGTTGTTAAAGTACATACCTAACTTTTGTATTATCCAACCTAAGCGAATGAATCCAAACACAGAATGTTAAGAAAACCTGAAGCTATAGTTGTGATTTAATTTCAGTATTTTATAAATGCTAGATATTCCACAGGGTGTTGCGAACTTTGAGAAAAAACACAGTTTGATTCGTACACCCGGTATACAATGAAAATTTACCTGTTTAGCAACAATATTATTACAGCGATATTGTTAAAGAATAAGTCTTCTTCTTTTTGTGCCACTCCTATTGGAGTGGAGATTGGAAATCATCACGACTATCCTGATCCTGACCTTGTTTACAGCTGACCTGAAAAGTTCATTAGTGGTGCAGCCAAACCACTCTCTCAAATTCCGCAACCATGACATTCTTCTACGGCCTGGATTTCGTTTTCCTTCTATTTTTCCTTGCATTATATTTTGAAGTAATGCGTATTTATGTCCTCTCATCACGTGACCCAGATATTCGAGTTTTCTTCGTTTTATCGCTAACAAAACTTCTGGGCCTTTTCCTAGCCTTCGTAATACTTCAAGGTTTGTGACTTTTTCAACCCAACTTATCTTCAGCATTCGACGGTAGTACCACATCTCGAAACTTTCAATATTTTTTATGTTGTTCTGTTTGAGAGTCCAGGCCTCTACGCCGTATAATAGCGTGTTAAATATGTAGCCTCTTAGCATTCTTAATCGTAGAGGGATGCTTATATCTCTGTTGCAGAGAATTTTCTCATCTTTATGAAGGTGGCCCTGGCAATTTCGATACATCTTTTTATTTCATTGTTTTGGTCTCCAGTTTCGTGTATTAAAGTTCCCAAGTATTTGTAACTTGATACTTTTTCAATTTGAATGCCGTTTATACTAATATGTGCTGGTTGTGTCATGTTTATACTGAAGACCATATACTTGGTTTTTTTGATATTATGATCACTACATGCTTTTCCACGATGCCGACTTGTTCCTAGACTTCCACTAACACCCTTACGGGCTGGTTCGATACCGATATTTGAGCGGTATGTTTTTGGACAATCAATGTTTTTAGTATCACCAATTGATCCAGTCTTCCTGAATTTTTCAAATCACTCTCTTCACAGTTGGTACACTTAAATCAATATTCCAACTTTATTTTGTACGAAATACATTTTATTTTGTGCACTTGCACTATTTTGATGACTTTAAAACAGTACTTATTTCTGGTTGCAACTCTGGAACCGAAAATCCGAGGTCAAATTTCTCACCTTTAATTCTTTGGGTCATAAGCTCTCATTCGACACCCTATTTGTCATTCTCTTTGTTCTAATAACGAAGGAGTTGTATATACGGACGGACAAAGAGGCATGGATAATTCAAGGTTATCACATTTTTTTTTATTTAGCTAATGCCTCGACAACTAATGGCCATTGGCATGGTAGGTACCATGTGTGATAAGTGTCTTGTTACTTTGCATAGTCGACGTCATTGTCTTTGCAAAGAGACGCTAATTGTATCCGAACGTCTGCGGTCCATCCGGTGAGTACCGATCCCACAAGGACAGAAACTATCACATTTTTTGTAAAATGGGTAAAAAGAATATTATGCAAATATGAGAAATGAAAAAAAAAAGTTCATTTTCCCCAATAAATTTAGCAGTCTACATGGGCGTCCATAGGGAGGGGCAGAGGGGGGCAGCTGCCCCCCCTAGAGAGGACGAGGCGAGTGTAAAATTGGTGAATAAGCAATATAGAAAAATACAAAGGTGTAACTTAATCTTGATTTTCAATGCAACCACTCTGTATCTACATTCTAGCTGGGATGAAAAAACCGCATAAACTTAACAAAACTTTAATGCAAATTTGAAATCTGCTATTATTTTATTTACCTAATATTTTTTAAATCTGCAAGCAACAGCAACCTCCCCTGAATTCGTATTTTCTTTCTATTCGAATTTTTTTTCCACTGTCCGTCACACAGATTAAATTTAGTTGTGAACGATTTGAATAGTTTAAATGAAGTGCAAAATACTATTGCAACTATTAAAGATACAACCAATTTCTTCCGTGAATCAGTATTAAGAAGGAATATGATAGCAAATATCCCTAGCCTCTGCGAAACACGGTGGTTCGAGAAATACAAGGTAATTAGGGTTTTTTGAAAAAAATTCATTGAAATTGTACAGGCCTTGCAAACCCTATCCGTTGAAGAAAATTTGGTCACTAGAAAAACATCTTATCAGTTGCATTATGTGGCATGCAAGTCAGGATTTATCGTCGCTGTCATTGTGATTGCAAAATATTTCGAATACCTAGAGCCTATAGTCAACCGCGTACAATCTGCGCAAACTAATGATTTAAAGGTAGCGGAACATATTCGTCAAATCATGAATATTTTAAAAACACAGACAGAACGCAGAGAATGTAATAAACGCTTTATTGAATGAAGCCAATAAGGTAGCCGAAGAATGCGGTTTTGAATTATCTATCCCTAGAACTGTAGACAAGCAACAGCATAGAAGCAATCATCCAGCTGATACGCCTAGTAAATACCGAAGGCGATCCATGATTCTTTCGTATTGTCTCTAGAGACACGGTTTCCGAAGAAAATACGCCAGCATTCGCTCTGAGTCTTCTGCATTCCAAGCATTTTTCAAAAATTGATTTAAATGGCCATATATTAGAACAACTGAGACAATCCTTAAACCACTATGAAATAAATGGAATAGATGCAGAGCTAGAAGTATGGGTAGAACATTGGAATAAAAAACGCCTTAATAATGAGTTAGACATCTTCAACACCCTTGAAATTTTTGAACTGGTTCGAGCGTCCACTACTTTTTATCCGTTAACAAAAAAATTGCTGGAAATTCTCGTAACATTGCCTTGCACTACGTGTACAGTTGAGAAGTCGTTCAGCAGTCTTCAAAGAATAAAAACATGGTTGCGGAGTACAATGGTCGAAGATCGCCTTAATGTGTTAGCTCTAATGAGAATTCATCGAAAACAAATATTACCAAAAAAGAAAGAGTTTGTAGAGAAAGTTTTACAAGAATTTACAATTGATCCGCGTAAATTGTTGTTTAAATAATAGTGTTTAGGAACAGACAATTTATCTTGCTTCACACATCGAAGGCTTATCCAGGAGGAAATAAACTTGTTAAATTTGCATCACGTTTTTGTAAAAATCATTAAATTTTTTTTAAATATTTAATATATATTTAGTTTGCTTCATTTTTGTATGAAATAATTGAGTTATAATTTTGGCTCCAAAAACGTTATTTTCAAAACTTTTCGTAGGAAACCCCTTCACCCTTACCCTCTCTGAAGACTCTCAATTTACGTCTATATTTATTATTGCTTATCTAACCAATTTTTTTATTTCTCAAATCTGCCCTCCCCTAGTTTTGATCCTGCGGACGCCCATGGCAGTCTAGCAGTTGTGTCGTGTAGCAAAAAATATATTTTTCCGCAAATCGCCAGGAAATTTTGACATTCCTGTCAAAATTTCTTGAAGAAAAAGTCAGGACTTCCTTACTGTAAGGAATAGTATATTGTGCAACAAGTGCAGAAAGGTACTAATTTCTCACGAGTTTGAAAAGTTGCGGTACGAGCGCAAGCGAGTGCCGCAATTCAAACGAGTGAGAAATTACCTTTCTGCACGTGTTTCACACTATACTTTTTCTACAAGCACAGTTTTTCCTAAAAATAAAAATCACAATTTCCAAACGACGATTAATTATAATAGGTACCTATGTGATAAATTTTAAACTGTATTTAATTAATACCTACTAATCAATTTAAATTCCTTATACCTAAATAAATTGCACAGAAATCAGTTAAAAAATTAATGCACTGCCTTAATTTGTTTAAATTTAAACAATTATTACACATTATTTACATTATATTTATGCAGTCACGGATTTACACAAAACCTACTTCATTCGACGTCTCTTGCACATATTGCTAAATCCTTATTGGTTATTTGATAATTATAAAATGTTTAATAAGAATAAAATTGTAAAATAAAACAGTTGTAACATCCATAATTTAGTTTCTATGCTATAGTTAAATATAATAATTGTCTTATAGGTTATATATTTGTCTAAAGTTTAACCACGGATGTAAACAGAATATAACGTTACTCAGAATGCGGTAGTCCACGGATGTAAACAGAATATAACGTTACTCAGAATGAGGTAGTCAACTGTGCAGAAAAGAACTTTGCGGCACAGAAACGTCACTTTGCGGCACAGAAACGTCACTTTTCTGCACACTAATGTCAAATATCTTATACTGTGAGAAAATATCAAGTTTGCTAACATAAAACCGTGCAGAAAAGTGCACTTTGAATAGTGGTTGTAGAAAAATGTCATTTTTCTACAAACACTATTCAAAGTGCACTTTTCTGCACGGTTTTATGTTAACAAACTTGATATTTTCTCATAGTATAAGATATTTGACATTAGTGTGCAGAAAAGTGACGTTTCTGTGCCGCAAAGTGACGTTTCTGTGCCGCAAAGTTCTTTTCTGCACAGTTGACTACCTCATTCTGAGTAACGTTATATTCTGTTTACATCCGTGGACTACCGCATTCTGAGTAACGTTATATTCTGTTTACATCCGTGGTTAAACTTTAGACAAATATATAACCTATAAGTCAATTATTATATTTAACTATAGCATAGAAACTAAATTATGGATGTTACAACTGTTTTATTTTACAATTTTATTCTTATTAAACATTTTATAATTATCAAATAACCAATAAGGATTTAGCAACCTGTGCAAGAGACGTCGAATGAAGTAGGTTTTGTGTAAATCCGTGACTGCATAAATATAATGTCAATAATGTGTAATAATTGTTTAAATTTAAACAAATTAAGGCAGTGCATTAATTTTTTAACTGATTTCTGTGCAATTTATTTAGGTATAAGGAATTTAAATTGATTAGTAGGTATTAATTAAATACAGTTTAAAATTTATCACATAGGTACCTATTATAATTAATCGTCGTTTGGAAATTGTGATTTTTATTTTTAGGAAAAACTGTGCTTGTAGAAAAAGTATAGTGTGAAACACGTGCAGAAAGGTAATTTCTCACTCGTTTGAATTGCGGCACTCGCTTGCGCTCGTACCGCAACTTTTCAAACTCGTGAGAAATTAGTACCTTTCTGCACTTGTTGCACAATATACTATTCCTTACTGTAAGGAAATGATATTTCCGTACAGTTGTTAGTGTTCTATTTATAAGCGTCAAGTTTGACAATTCAACCTCAATACGTTTCCATAGTAACCCAAGTAATTTTATTAGGAATTTCAAAGCACCATTTATTTGGGAATAAAATTATCGCGTTTTTTTTTAAATCAATCAATATCTGTCGAATTTTAAACGATTTGCGGAAAAATAGTATGTTTACCTCGTAGGAAAAGCCACATTCCTGGACTCTGTGTTGCTAAGTCTCGGCTTGCGCCTCGACTTAGCAATCTTCACAGTCGTCCAGGAATGTTAAGCTTTTCCTACCCGGTAAACAATGTACTATTGGATGTCGATTTTGTTTTGTGACGCCACTGAGTTTGTTAACATATTTCAGTCTCTTCGTTACATGTTTATACATCCATTGTCTAATTTTCATTTTGCATTATTCTGTTTATTTATGTTTCCAATGGACGAAAACAAGACGACAACTAACTCGAAGAGTAAACACAAAATGTCGCGCTTAGTGGCGTCTCATTTGCAGGTCAAAGAGACAAAATATTCCGAAGAAATATCAAACGCGAGACGGTATACAGTGCCTTTTTAATATAAGGTATTTTAATAAAATCCTCTACAGATCAAATTTGAATACGATTTTTATTAAATCAGTCGAGTACGAAAGACTTTTTCTTATCTTTTATGAAGATGGTTTTTTACGGTTTTCTAAAAAAAACTGAAATGAATATCGTATTTTTTATGCTGTAGACAAAAATTCAGACCCTTTTCGGGGTTGAGAATCCAACATTTAATATGGGTATACACAAATATGAATATACAGAAAAGTGTTTTTTTTTATCTTGTTTTATTATTTTAAGATCTCTTATAACTTACGGCATGAGGCGTAATCGAATAGTAACCTAATATAAGAAAAGCAAATATTTAAGTTCAGAAATTCATATTTACGAATATTAGAATTAAAAAATACGAACTAAGAATTTAGAGCTAACAATTTAGAGATTAGAAAATATTACTTCTCGTTATATTAGCTTATAAATTAATGTTAGTCCAGTCATTTATTTTATCGCCAACCGTCACTACAGTAATTCATTCTTGAACTCATTTGCTCTCATTTGCAGCATTTGCATTGTACTGAAAAAAGAATTTGACTTTACCTGCGCGAATAATCGAGATTGAATGTAAATGGTCGATGATTGAATGTAAATGGCAGTAATCGATTATTTATTTGAGTAACTTACAGTTTATTTACTTTAGTTATTTAAAAATATTGTACACAATTTGCGATATTATCAATTAAATTTATGTCAAAAAGTGAAATTATGTAGTATTGTATTAGTCATATAAAACAAAGTAAAACTTTACCGATTTAG
This sequence comes from Diabrotica virgifera virgifera, assembly GCF_917563875.1. Lineage (NCBI taxonomy): Eukaryota > Metazoa > Arthropoda > Insecta > Coleoptera > Chrysomelidae > Diabrotica > Diabrotica virgifera. The sequence continues at coordinate 178,384,945 of NC_065449.1, read as the reverse complement.
TAATTATTCAATATTGATAACTATCGATTAAAAATCGAAAGCAACCATCTTGCAAAAGTTATCTGTCATCAGTGTCATGAAATTATTATGACGTTTAAAAGGACATCGCACACATCTTATGGAAAATATAATGTCACTTAAATTCAATAAAATTTATACGAATAGATTCGTTTTAAATTAACGGTCAAATCTTATCATTGCGCCAACTCCATATTTTCAATAATAAGAGCAGAAATCGATATAAATAAATCTGAAATCAAATGGATACGTACATAAGTTAGAGAGAGAAAAAATATTTTATAATACCCAAATTGTCGGTACTCCATAAATCAGCGGATTAGTTTCACTAATCCGCTTAGGCCCAGCGGGGTTTAAGCTCTTTTGAATAGCACCCAGAGCAATAGTGATTGTAACTGACAGTTTTACTGACTCCAAAAATGTGATTTCGATAAACTTTAATTGCAATTTGCGCCGTAATTAATCATAATTAAGAGTTGGCGCAATGATAAGATTTGACCGTTAATTTAAAACGAATCTATTCGTATAAATTTTATTGAATTTGAGTGACATTATATTTTCCATAAGATGTGTGCGAGGTCCTTTAAAAAGTTCTTAAATTGTAAATTGTAAGTACCTAAGTGTTAACACGAATATAAAATGCGATCAAATTTTGTATGCACCACGTCGGTAAAGACTCTTTATCGAACTCGTCTCTTATTCGCCTCGCTCGCTATGCTCGCTCTGCTCATAATATCAGACTCGTTCGATAAAGAGTAACTTTACTGACTTGGTACATAAATAACTATATCCAGTCTTTCACTTTATTATGACTATTATGTTATTATGATATTAACTGCTTTGTTATTAGTCTGTTTTTAGTCGCCGGCTATTTTTACGGGTCGCCCAAGAAAATATTGAATTAAAATTGTTTTTACCTTACATTCCATTTCTTTTTCTGATCGAAAAAAGTAGTGTGTTTCCAAAAATGAGGTCTTACCAATATGGAGTGTTAAGAAGGAAAGCACTTACCTGTAATAGAAAATAAATTAATTAATACATAAATATTAGAATTCAATACCAAGCAATTCAACATCATTATTACATCAAGATTGCAATCAACATTTCATTATGAGTAGCACTCGTATTAAGTGATGTTAAAGTTCAAACAGAGTCGTTATAAAGACAGTCACAAAAAACCTCCTTTGAAATGAAAATCATGATTTTCCTGAAAATTATTTTATTTTATTAGATATAGTCCTTTTAGTTTCATACAACGATTCCAACGATTTTCCAATTTTTTTATACCGTGCGAATAATACGATTCTGAAATCTCTGCAAAATAACTGTATGTTTGTTCGATCATCTCTTCGTCCGAACTGAATTTTTTATTTACGAGCCATTTCTTCAGATTTGGGTACACATAAAAATCGGAGAGGGCCAAATCAGGAGAATAAGCCGGACGAGAAAGCAATTCGAACCCTAGCTCATGAATTTTTGCTGTTGTCATAACGCTCTTGTGAGTCGGTGCATTGTGTTGAAGAAACAACAAGTTTTCCTTCTGCATATGGGGCCGTTTCTCTCTGAATTCATGCTTCAGTTGGTCCAATAATGCACAATAATTTTGGCTATTGAGAGTTTTATATTTTTCAAGGCCATGACCTTTCGGACCCACTGATCAACGCTGGCCGCTTTAGAGCACTTTTGCCGGCTTCCGAACCTGTCCGTTCCATTACATTCATTCGTCTTTTTATGTTAATAAATTGAATTAAAAAAATTTTTTTGGACACCTTGTATAAATAATTATGTAAATGTTCATATTACTGAAATATAATTAAATTACCTTTCAAATGAGCTATCACACGACCCCTATTCCCATTTAAAAAAATCATCGATGACGTCATCACGCCCGGATGGGTGACGTCACTAGTATGATATATAATGCCAAAAAGTCGTATTTTAAAAATAAAAATTGACCTGTTTCGGGATTTTTTTCCAAAATCGTTCGTTCTCAAGAAAATGAACCTTTACGTGCTCACTGTATACCTAGATTCTATAACAATAAATATATACTTTACTTTATAATTTACAAAGATACAATATTACACATTTCACCATCCAGCCTCAAAAGCCCACTGCTGAACATAGGCCTCCACCCGTCGTTTCCAACCCCATCTATCCTACGCCGCTCTCATCCAGTTTTTATTTACCTTTCTTAAGTCGTCAGTCCATCTTGTAGGCGGTCGACCGACGCTTCTCTTGTCTTCTCTTGGCCTCCATTCCAATAACCTCTTCGTCCATCGCCCATCTGTCATTCTGGCTATGTGTCCTGCCCATCTCCACTTCAACCTGGCTATCCTCTCGATGACGTCAGTCGCCTTTGTTCTTCTCCTGATTTTTTCGTTTCTGATTTTGTCTCGCAGTGTTATTTCTAACATTGACCGCTCCATTCTTCTCTGCGTGACTCTTAGTTTGGTAGCAATTACACATTTATATACACATATCATAAATATATTCTAGTACATATTATTCAACATTATTCTTTATTGTGTTTTTTTTATTCTTTTTATTGTTTTTCCATTTTTTATTTTTTTTATTTATTATATTATAAGGAGTACTTCTGCTCAGGGGTCTTTCAGAGCAATGCACACGCACAAGACTAGACCACGGAAAGATAGGTAGACAAATGGGATAAACAGTAATAAACACAGGTATTAATAGTTCACAATTTTAATTTTATACTAAGTATGTGTTTAATTAGGATCTCATATACACTTTCGTTTAAGCTAGATAATATTGTTATTAGATTAAAATGTCTTGTAATGTTGGTTTCTCTATATACTTGATTCATGAATTCATTTATTTCTATTATCTTTAGTCTACAGTTTAGTATCCTGTGTTCTGCAGATCCTAACTCACCACATTCACAAAGATTAATATCACTAAAACCTATTTTAAATTTGTGTTCTGGAACTAGGCAGTGTCCAAATTTAAGTCTGCATATGTACGAAACAAGAGTGTTGCGAGTGTTTAGAGGTGAAAGATATGAATTACTTAAAATCATATTGGAAGGTAAAGAACAGGGCAAAAGATCAGTAGGAAGACGCCAGAACTCCTAGCTGAAAGACCTGAGAAGATGTTTTGACCGCTCCCTCACAGCAATTATCCGTGCAGCAGTGCAAACAACAATTTATTGCCATTTGGATCGCCAACATTCGAAGAAGACGGCGCAATAAGAAGAACTTCGGCTATAAACATTGTACTTGTATTTTGAAAATAAAGTTTCTAAAAACAAAATTTCCACAAAAACAAATTTAATTTAAATCGTATATATTATAATCTTTATCCCTTCTACCCTGGGGTGTAGGGATCTGTTTCTGATTCTTTCATTCTTTTTTTGTTTTTCGAAAATGTCTTCCATATCTTTCTGTTCTCTGTTAGTTTTTTTTGGCATCGTTCCATGTTGTTCCCCTCTTTTCCAAAATATCGATTATTACTGCATTCCATTGTTTTCTTGGGCTACCACGTTTTTTCCTTTCTATATTTCTACTTTCCCAGATTCTTTTAACAGGTATATTATCACTCATTATTTGAAGGTGTCCCCACCAACCCAGCTGTCTTTCTTCTATATGTTACAGTCAATGCCCGAATTTCAGGCACTCCTAGGTTTGACTAGGCAATCCTCAAATCTGACTGACGGTCTTAGTCAAAGCCCGAAATAAATTACAGTTTCGCCCTTTGACTAGTCAAACCTAGGAGAGGCTAAGTTGGTCAGGCAAAGGTCGAAATTTAATTTTATGAAATCGGGATTTGACTAGTCAAACCCCGTTCAGCTATTAAAATGCCGTAATTTGTTAGATTAGGTTTAATAAAACGTCATTGTTTAATTTTAATGTTTATTATTTTTATATTGTCATGTTTAAAATAAAAAAAATTAGTGTTTATTCTCACAGTTACACAGTAACCTTTTACACTTACATAATTTTGAAGAGCATTTGTTATTGCTGTAGCATTTTATAAAGCCTTGTTCTCTAAATTTATAATCTTTTGTACTAATTTCTCTTGGAGACAGCTTAACGTCTGAAACATCTTTGAAATTATGAAAATTCTCTTTGCATTCTCTTATTTGATTTCTTGAAAAAAGTGTGTTTATTGTTCCGTATGTCGTACCAACTCTATTTAAACTGTCAATCGTTTTATCTTGTATGATACCCAAAATATTTCAAGCATCTCCTTTGGCTCTATCAAAGCTGGGGATAGGTATTGTTACAGCTTTTTCGATAGAAATTGGAGGACATTTTTTTTCACTTAATTGTTTCATAGCATTAGCCAGGGCATGAAGATCTTCAATCGCATTTCCTTTGTTCCAGACATTAAGCTGCCTCTAAAAGAAATTAGTACAAAAGATTCTAAATTTGGAGGACAAGGCTTTATAACATGCTACAGCAATTAGGTACAAATTCTCTTCAAAATTATGTAAGTGTAAAAGGTCTAACGTATTGTGCATGAATGCTATAATGCCTCAACATGTGAGAATAAGCACTATTTTTTTTATTGTAATTACGGCAATATAAAAATAATAAACATTAAAATTAAAAAATGACCTTTTATTAAACCTAATCCAACAAATTACGGCATTTTAATAGCTGATCGGGGTTTGACTAGTCAAACCCCGATTTCATAAAATTAAATTTCGACCTTTTCCTGACCAACTTAGTCTCTCCTAGGTTTGACTAGTCAAAGGCCGAAACTGTAATTTATTTCGGGCTTTGACTAAGACCGTTAGTCAGACCTGAGGATTGCCTAGTCAAACATAGGAGTGCCTGAAATTCGGGCTTTGACTATAACATATATAAGTTTCTCATGGTTCTATTTCTAATTCTTCTCTTATTGTTATATTCTTAACTCTATCTCTTCTTGTCACTCCCATTACTCTTCTTAGATATTTCTATTGCCTGCAGTTTACTTTTATCCCTTTTTAACAATATCCACGATTTGTCTATTTACAAAGCCACTGCTTATTGCTCCATTTCTACTCCATCTAATTTCATATTTATCCTTTTTCTATTTCTATCTATTACCATTGTCTTTGTCTTACTCATTATTAAATATATCACTGCCTTATTAAATTTCATACCGTATTTTGTTAATACCTCATTCCATACTATCAAGCTTTCTCTTAGGTCTTTCTCGTTCCCTGCTGTAATAACCACATCATCCGCAAATGCACATTCTGTCATATTTGTTCTAATTTCCTATATCCTATGTATATTGGTTTAGTTCTTTGTTTAGTTTCTCTTATTATTTCATCCATAAATATTATGAATAGGAGCGGACTCAATCCCCCTCCCTGTCTAACTCCTGCATTTGCATTTAATTTAACTCGTTCAAGGCTATATTACTATCATGGAAAAATGTACACAGAATTATGTTAAAATATAAGAAAATGTGTAACTCCACTGATATTGTCACTGTTACTATGTAGACTTCGAGGCAAATGAGTCAGTCGATTAAACATACGCATACCGATCTTCTTAAAGAAAAACGTCCAACACTCCATATACTTGACATATTTCTAGCGCCGTTTATCCGTCTTTATCCTTTTACTTTTTTTCCTTTCGTAAGGTGCATAATTCACTCAGCGTACTTCTTGTTTCTTGTTGATTTTGTTGTGGGCGAAACGAATTAGAATTGTTCCTGGGGATTATCCTTTGTGTTCTACTTGGAAACACAGACACAATGTCTTTTTTGTGTCTGGTAATGCCTATTTTCACGTAGGAGCCGGTCGAGTGTCCCAGGGTGCGTTTTGTTGTTTGTCTTCAATTATTTGCCGCTTTGGTGTTTCGCCAGAGGCGTGGCGCTATTCTCAGAAGGGTAGAGTATCTTGGATAACGACAATACTACATAAATGTGACTACTAAATAGTATTCTCCCTGAGATCGTTTCCCATATAACTATTTATATTTTTAGATATTTATCAAACATACATGTAATACGTGAATTTTATTAATGAATTAATGAAAAGAAAATTATTTTAAAAGTGTGTAAATAGTTATTTTCCTAACTAGTGCGGAAAGTGATACTTTCACGCACGACACTGTCGTTGACCCGAATGACGCGACAGCGGAGTTCGGGCAAGCAGTCGAGTGCGGAAGACACTTTCCGCATGAGTTAGGAACAATATTTTTTCTAGAGCCGTACGTTTGGAAAAAAGCCACAAAAAATAGAATGATATCAATTTTTATTTAGAAGTGAAAATACACAAATTAATTCTTTGACAAGGTTGTCAAAACCAAACTTTCAATATAATGGGTTACCACAACGACAATATTGGTTTCCATGAGGACGATTCAAAACCATTGTAATTGTCTACTGATCTGACTTTTAAATATTAAGTATGTATGTCAAAATAATTTTATTTCATCGAATTATCAGTAGTAATTGCACAAGAGCTCTGAAATTATTGAATTTTTCCCGAGTGACACTTTGACAGTTTTAATTTCACGAGCCGAAGGCGAGTGAAATTATGTTAAAGTGTCACGAGAGCAAAAATTCTATATTAATTTCAGAGGTCGAGTGCAATTTGTTGCGATTATTTCATGAATAAAACTGTTCAAAACCAAAATTTTATTGTAATTTATTTATGTAAGTACCATTAAACACACAGTTTTTATAAATATTTGACCATCGAAAGTCATCACTTTTATAATTTTTAAAAAATTAATTGTCATTAATGTCACTGAATGTATTTTTTCGTAGCAACGAAGGGCATCTGACGTAATATACTTAACGACGGGAGATTATCAAAAATTATCGATTTAATTCAGATTTCTGTAGCTTTCTATTGGTCAGAATCTCCTATGAATGAAATAATCAGTAGTAATTGCACAAGAGCTCTAAAATTCTATATTAATTTTAGAGATCAAGTGCAATTTGTTGCGATTATTTCATGAATAAAACTGTTAAAAACCAAAATTTTATTGTAATTTATTAATATATTAATATATTTATTGTAATTTATATGTAAGTACAAATTAGTACAATTAAACACACAGTTGTTATAAATATTTGACGGTTGAAAGTCATGACTTTTATAATTTTTAAAACATTAATTGTCATTAATGTCACTGAATGTATTTTTTCATAGCAACGAAGGGCATCTGACGTAATATACTTGACGACGGGAAATTATCAAAAATTATCAGTAGTAATTGCACAAGAGCTCTAAAATTCTATATTAATTTTAGAGATCGAGTGCAATTTGTTGCGATTATTTCATGAATAAAACTGTTCAAAACCAAAATTTTATTGTAATTTATTTATGTAAGTACAAATTAGTACAATTAAACACACAGTTGTTATAAATATTTGACGGTTGAAAGTCATCACTTTTATAATTTTTAAAACATTAATTGTCATTAATGTCACTGAATGTATTTTTTCATAGCAACGAAGGGCATCTGACGTAATATACTTGACGACGGGAAATTATCAAAAATTATCAGTAGTAATTGCACGAGAGCTCTAAAATTCTATATTAATTTTAGAGATCGAGTGCAATTTGTTGCGATTATTTCATGGATAAACATTAATGTCACTGAATGTATTTTTTCATAGCAACGAAGGGCATCTGACGTAATATACTTGACGACGGGAAATTATCAAAAATTATCAATAGTAATTGCACGAGAGCTCTAAAATTCTATATTAATTTTAGAGATCGAGTGCAATTTGTTGCGATTATTTCATGGATAAAACTGTTCAAACCCAAAATTTTATTGTAATTTATTTATGTAAGTACAAATTAGTACAATTAAGCACACAGTTGTTATAAATATTTGACGGTTGAAAGTCATCACTTTTATAATTTTTAAAACATTAATTGTCCTTAATGTCACTGAATGTATTTTTTCATAGCAACGAAGGGCATCTGACGCAATATACTTGACGACGGGAAATTATCAAAAACTATCGGGTATAATATCACAAGAAAGTGAGAATAAATTGAAAATAATGCGACAGTTTTTCGAAAATTTGTTGTCTGGCAATAGACACGAGAGCCCGCAGGGCTCGAGTGGCTATTGCCCAATGACAACAAATTTGAGTAAAAATGAAGCATTATTTTCTTATTTATTCTTACTGTCGTGTGATATTCGTAAGATTATTTTTTAATACGTTTATTATGGATATTTTCTTAAATGTAACAGTTGTCAAAACTAGGAAACTGGTTGCCATTAAACAGAAACAATCTACTTAAAAAAATTCTATCGGTAATTTTCTACAGTAGATAATTCTTAGTGTGACCAACTAGCCCGAAAAATCCGGGACATGGCCCGAATTACGAAGTCGTGTCCCGGCGTCCCGGACAAGGCTTCCGGGCCATCCGAATTTTAAACGGTTTGGTAAAATTCTGTTTTGAAAATTTGAATACATTATTCTTCTAAGAATTCACATCAAATTGAATTGGTTGGACGAAAAAAAGTCGACAATTTCTAGAGTGTAATACTAATACCACATTCAAAACGCATGCATTTTATATCGTGGTACTATAGTTCTACGAAAACTCAACTCTGGACTTTTCCCGTTTCTGTATTTTAATTATCGTCTTCTGAAAAGAAGATTCAAAAACATGAATATCAAATAATGATAATTATATTTTTATATTAACGTAAGGTTCTATTTACATGGAAATCCAACATCAGTTGATTTTCTAATTTGTCCTTTTTGAGAACAATTTCCGTGTTGGAGTTGAAACGTCAAAAATTAACAAAAATGTAATTATCATTACAACCCATCCTGTTAAAAATTTTTTAATGTTGTTTAAAAATAATAATTATAAAAATGTTAAGTAATCAATAAAATGATGATATCAATAAGTACTATACTTATGTAAAACAAATGGCCCGATTTTCAATTAAAAGTCCCGGATTTTAGGTATTTTTTTCAGCATTGTCCCGAATTCGACTGAATTGGAGTTGGTCACACTAATAATTCTCAGTATAATTTTAATCTGATTGGACAGAATTAAACACGTGATCAAATATCTTACTATACGATTGGAAGTTAAAATCATTCAAAAATAATCAGTTTAATTTTTATTTCTGTAGCTTTCTATTGGTCAGAATCTCCTATGAATGAAATAATCGCGCTAATTTGATTAAAACATGAACACAATAAGATAAATTTGAAATAAATTAGTAAATACATAATATCTAAATATTAATTGATGGATTCGACCGTTACTTGATGGAAGTTCAGTTTATCTAACAATAAAACACTGAAAACGTTTGTTTTCTATACTTCCACAAAATTTATTACAACTATGTGACTACAGCTGTTTCGGCAGAGTGCCTTTCTCAAGTAGGCAAATAGTCAGATACATAGAAAAGAAAGGAATAACACCAGCTTTCAACACTAACAACAGCTTAAGCAAATATATTAAGAACAATAAGAGCCGAAAGAGAAAACAACTACAGAGTGGTGTTTACAAACTAACTTATGGTGACTGTCCGAAAACTTACATCTGTCAAACTGGCAGAACCTTTGACAAACGGATAGCAGAACACAAAAGGGCTTTCAACAATAGAAAAACAGACACATCTACATACGCACTTCACCTTCTAGATCATAATCATTCTTTTAATGAACAGTTTCAAATTGTGCATATTCAAAATAAAGGCTTTAAACTATCTTTATTAGAATCTATGGAAATTAATAAATTGAAAAATACAGATATAATTCTCAATGACCAACTCGAGACAAACAGCTGCCCACCCCTCAACTCCTCAACCTCTTCAGTTAAAGACTTTAAAACACAAACACCATAGTAAAATAAATCACTTAAGAAAGGTACTCTGCCGAAACAGCTGTAGTCACAAAGTTGTAATAAATTTTGTGGAAGTATAGAAAACAAACGTTCAGTGTTTTATTGTTATCTAAATATTAGTTTATTGCATGTATTATAAATATTATAATATATTATAATGCCATATTACAAGATATTTTATTTTCCCGCACGCCGTGCTGGAAAATTTACTTTCACGCACGCCGTGCGCGAAAGTGAAACTTTCGGAAACGAAATGCGTGCGTGAAAGTGGCTCTTTTAGCACGGCCGTAGAAAAATATTTAATTCTTAGCTGGGCGCTTTCGGTTTACAATGCCATCTTCAGAGCTATGTTACAATAGAATAACATAAGTAACTGATTTAACCCTGAACCACCGACAGGCGGTATGCCATACCGCGCCGAAAATATATTTTGTTGTAAAACTTGTTTTATAAAAGATTCCTAGAACACAATATTTGTTCCTTCAAGTGGTCTGTAATTGTACCTGCTCCCAACTGCTGCAGTTTTAGTCTTTGAGCTACGCTGACGTAAAGTTTTCTTGCGGTATCACGTACCGCATGCCAGTGAGTCAATACTCGTCTTTTTGTAATTCAATTTATAAAGGATTTTGTAAGAACCTCCACCATTTTTTTAATATCATGCATGCGTTCATAATTTTCATAAAAAAATAAGTTTATTTTATTTGGAGCAGTATTCTATTATACAGCAGTGTGAAGAATCATTTCGTAGTTTATGTAAAAAGCAAAGAGAGACAAACTCATATTAAAAACAAAGGATAATGGGCAACAGTATGTCATAGTTCAAGTCCTGAAACATCCACTGTAACAGTAGTTAAGGGTTGTGTTACAATGTTTAACTTACGCTAAAATCTAGAAGTTTCGTTAGTGAAAAAATACAAAATTTTTCTTCAAAAGTTAAAAAACTTTAAAAGTTATGTAAAAGTTAAGTAAAAAACAACATGTACAGGTGCAAAGACTTAACCATCTCTAGATGGAGTTGAGGCAATAGAGACGACGAATAGAAGCCAATCCTGGGCCCAGAGCACGCAAAATAGAATTCTATTTTGCTGACGTCACAAAATAGAATTTCATAATGGGAGAATCGACGGTTGCTAGGCAACATGACGTCACTAAAATAGAATTATATTTTGCGTGCTACCACAGCTGGCATTCTAAATGCTTTTTGAAAAAATGACCACTGACATATGTGTCATATATAGTAAATTAACATTAGTTACATTTTAAAAAATTGTTGAAAAATTTAAATTCAAAATGAAATGGAAATGTATCAAAGACTGTCTAAAATTAAGTTCTTGGTTTATACAGCATACACAAGTTGAAATTGACTGAAGCTCCAAAAAACCTTCAATTGACAAGTTATCCTTAAATTTGTATCAGATTAAAATTGTATCAAATGATGGGAAGTGTACAATTTATAAAAATTTAGTTTTAAAGAAGAATAATTTATCAAATAATTAGAACTTCTTATAAATTAATTTAATTTAAGTTAATAATGGTGTAAAAAATTCCTTAAATCATATATTTTTTAACAATTTCCGGAGTGCAAGTCGAAACGTCAATTTTTTTAGTTAAAAATGTAATTTTCATTACAATGAATTGTGGCTTAATCCCATATAAACACAATATTTAACTTATGCCACAAGAAAACCGTTTTAGAACCTTATTAAGCAAACACAACTTGCAGGTATATCTGAAATCGATTATTAGTCGATTATTATTATCGAAACAAGAAATGCGCTTAAAAGGATGAAAAACAAAAGACCAACTGGCCGTGTAGACATACCTTCGGAACTGCCAACACACGCGCCTTCGATCTTAATATCAGAATTAAAACATATATTTTACAAATATTGTAATGAAAATGCTGTTTTGAAGAAGAAGCTGCTGATTAGCACTAACGAACAAAGTCAGAAATGAAGAAATTAGAGAATTAATGAATGTGAAGGAAACCCTATAATGAAGAAATAGAAAAAACGAAAATTACTCTGGTATAGACATATGCGAAGGATGGACGAGACAAGAATACCGCTGAGAAGGAGGAAAAAAGGACGTACAGTGAAATGGACAAATAAAAACAGTAAAACCAAAAAATGACATCAATGAGGCTATGACCTATATATTATTCCACCAAGAATAGTAAATCTCACTCAAGAAGATATATGTATATGGCATATATTTATTATGTCAATACAAAATTGCTATTAGGATGTGGTAAACGTAAGTAAGTCATAATGTGAGTGTTCAAAAAAATTTTCTTAAAATGGAGAATCTATACAATGTATGGAAGGTATAATATTCAAATTAACATATTAGTACGGAAATAGCTAATTTCCTAAAAAATCAAAGAATACAAATAATAATTATATAATTATCTATCATTGCATAAGACTACGCAATCACAAACTTAAAAAAAGAAATACTAGGCCTGAAAAAAAAAAACCCTATGAACATACTGGATTAATATACTATCCTCATATAGTCGAGGAAATGAAACATTTTGGCTCGCATTTTTTTCGTCCAGCATGGATTTACTTGAAATTTTCACAGAAGGTAGGAAATAGTCCAAGGATAATTTTCTACATCATGCCAAAACCTTGGCGGTAGTTGCCACCCCATCTCGGGGGTGGGAATTTTTTATTACATTTTAACCATGTAAATCAATGTAAAAAGTAATTTTACGAAAAAAATGTTTTTTACATTTTCTTCGTAAAACTAATATTTTTCGAGTTATTCGTGGTTGAGAAAGTAACAGTTTTTCGACGGAAAAATCGACTTTTTTTAGGGGCTTTTTTGAGAATAACTCGAAAAATATGCATTTAATCAAAAAAACTGTAAATATCAAAATTGTATCTTTTAGTAACACAAACGAAACTGTTTTTCTATAATATTTTTACGACCAATACAAACCGAGATACGGCATGTTAAAAGTTAGCTTTTTTCGTCAAATGCATAATTTGAAATAATCAAAGCCAAATACCGGGAAAACTTTGCATTTTTCCAGGAAAACTTACATGATATTTTTCAAGCATACAATAAGATCTTTCAAAAAATAATAATAAAAAGTTTCTAGCATAAAAATTGAGCAACTTATGATTAAAAAAAAAGTCGGTACCTGTTTTTCTCTACGAAAAAAAAAAAAACAGTGAAAACAACCCCCTAACTACCCTTGTAACTAAAAATTGGTCTTCGCCTTTCTGTAATTCCTTTTATATTTATATTATCAATACACCCAAGAAGTTTGACCTATTTAAAAGGCCTAATTTTAGAAAAATTGGAGTTTAAAAAAATTGATTTTTTGCAATTTTGCATTTTTTATCATTTTCTTCAAAATATCTCCGAAAATACTGGAGATAGGAAAAAATGATAGACTACTAAATTGTAGCTTTTTTAATAGCTACAATTTCTTTATGCATAGATTTTCATTACAGTGAACAGTTAGCGAGATATAGCTGTTTAAAACATCTATTTACGAGCAAACATCCCCCTATTCGAGCCGTTTAAACCCACCTCAATTAAAAATTAAGGGATCTTATTTTAGGGATCCCTTAAGGGAATTTAATTTACACAGTCTTATTACTCTTCAAAAATACTACAAAACTAATATTGAAAAAACTTTTTATCGCCAAAAATGAAGGAGCTATGTTTATAAAACTAATTTTTTTTTCGAAAAATTCGAATACTCCCCTTATAGAGCATTTTCAGTGTACCTACCTATATAATACCACAGAGCCGGTTCGTATACTGGATGACTAAAAAACTATTTAGACCAGGGCGCATCTGTAAAAATATTAGTACATTTGGACGTTGAGAGGTGACTCAAATTTTTTTGCAGAAATGGCTTGAAAATAAATCAAATAATAATATTTGAGTTATCCTCCCTCTCAAAAAGGTCCGGAACATTGTTTAAATAATAAAAATGTCAAAAAATTAAGGAAAATTTCGATTTTTTTCTTGGTTTTTTTATTATAACTTTAAAAGTATTCATTTCCGAGAAAAGTTGTACTGACATAAAAGTTGCGTAATTAAATTTCCTATAATATAGAATTGGTTAAAAATTTAAGAAATAGTCACCCTTGTTGCAAAATAGCAATAATTGTGAAAAAAACATACAAAAACAAGTATTCGCATTTTACGTTTTTCAAACATTTATGCTACACTTAGGACCTTCATATTTCACCCTGAAAAATTTTATGATACAGTAAAACAATACTGTAAATTTCATTAAGATCGGTTCAATAGATTTTGCAAAATAAATTTTGCAACCCAGCTTTCGTAAAAAAAATTCATTTTTTCAAAATGTTACAGGACTGAAAATAAAGCAGATAGCAAGTTGAAAATTTTTTTTCATATAGAAGTGTACTGTACCTTTCATTTGCAATTTTGTAAAATTAAAATAGTTTAACACCACGGCCTCAGGAATTTTTTTAAATAAACATTAATTATTGGTGCTACGCGCAGTACAGCGGATAGGTTGCTCTGATTGGGCATTCCAATGACCTTTGATAATGATTGATCCATTTTAATTTTTATGACATTTCGATATAAATAAATAAATTTGTTTATTGCAAAATAAAAACACATACTCTATCCTTTGAAATAACACTTTTATTAGCAAAAACTTTCGTTGTTCATATATTTTAACTTAAATAATAAAAGTTTATTATTTTTAAACATATGCAATTGTTTAAACAATATTTCACAAACAATAATAAAATTAGTTTGATTTTTGTGGAATTAAAAAATTAAAATACAACAAAATATAGAGTAAGAAAATAATATATTAGATAAAGATTGGAAGAAATTTTGGTGGAAATCAACCTGTGTGAATCGAACACCGCTGTCCTGCGCGTAGCACCAAAAATTATTGTTTATTTCAAAAATTTTCTGACGCCGTGGTAATTAATCGATTTTAATTTTGAAAATTGCAAATGAAAGGTACAGTACACTTCTACAAGCAAAAAAAAATTCAACTTACTATATGCTTTATTTTCAGTCCTGTAACATTTTGAAAAAATGAATTTTTTTTGCGAAAGCTGTATTGCAAAATTTATTTTGCAAAATCTATTGAACCGATCTTAATGAAATTTACAGTATTGTTTTACTGTATCATAAAGTTTTTCTGGGTAAAATATGAAGGTCCTAAGTGTAGCATAAATGGTTGAAAAACTTAAAATGCGAATACTTGTTTTTGTATGTTTTTTTCGCAATTATTGCTATTTTGCAACTAGGGTAACTATTTTTTAAATTTTTAACCAATTCTATATTGTAGTAAATTGAATTACGCAACTTTTATGTCAGTACAACTTTTCTCGGAAATGAATACTTTTAAAGTTATAATCAAAAAACGAAGAAAAAAATCGAATTTTTCCTTCAATTCTTGACATTTTGATTATTTAAACAATGTTCCGGACCTTTTTGAGAGGGAGGATGACTCAAATATTATTATTTGATTTATTTTCAAGCAATTTCTGCAAAAAAATTTGAGTCACCTCTCAACGTCCATCTCAAAACAGATCCGCCCTGGACTAATTTGTATGTGTATTTTTATATATTTGTAAATTCGTATTTTTGTGTAAATAAATGTTTTTGTATTTCTTTAATTCTACTTTTTTTCTGTATAGATCTATTAAATTGTCTACTTATAAAAATTGCAATGTTATTAAGGGTGGTTTTTAAGGGTTGAAATATTATGATATTATATCCTAAAGCATAAAACAATCATTATTTAACCAGTCAAAACCAAATTTTACCTATATTAAAGTTTACAATGTTTATATAATTTTTGACAAAAAGGGTAGTTTACACCCCTAAAAATAATCAACGCCCTTGAGCATGATATATAATATGAAGTAAGGATAAGATGATCCTAACCCCAAATTTTTATGTAAATTGATGCAAGCCGAAATTATTCTTTAAGGATAAGTAAACTTTTTATATATAGCTCCAACAAGGGTGGTTTTAAGGGTTGAAATATTGTGATATTATATCTTAAAGCACAAAACAATCATTATGTAACTAATAAGAAGCAAATGTTGACAATATTAAAGTTTAAAATGATATTTTATAATTTTTTACAATTAGGGGTGGTTTTCACCCTTAAAAAACCAAAAGCGTACAACGGCTCAATGTAGAAAATGAACTAGAGGGCGAAATGAGCTTAATCCCAAATTTTTGTACAAATCGATGCAGGACGAAAAAATTGCGAGGTTTTGCCATGTTTCCAGCTTCATTTCCTCGACTAATAGCTTCTAAACAAAAATTGTCATAGTTTATATACATAGAATGAAATGTGTTAATGATAATCTTTTGTTTAAATGTTCTAATTTTATAACAATATGGTACTGTTATTGGAAATAATTTATAGCTTTAGTTCGGGGCCTTGCTAATACTATTGAGAAATAAACTCTGTTTGCACAAGTTTTGTTTAAAGAAACATATAATTAATTAATTGCCTGTTAGGAAGCTCACGAGTAAATATTAACATTAACTAATTAGAACTTACTCGATTGCTCATTTATTTTTTGTAGTAAAGAGTTTCTTGGTCAGTGCAAATGTATCGATATAAAGTAGAGTAAACATCATTAATCTGCAATATTGACATTCATGTTAGAAATTATATTAATTTGTACTTTATACAAAAATCGTGTTTTCTTTTTTGCTCGATAAAATAAAATGAGGCGATATTAATATTTTGAGTTTTTGTTTGTATTTTCCAATCATTTGCAAACTACGACATACCGTTGCATGCATACAGGAAATTATTC
Organism: Diabrotica virgifera virgifera; assembly: GCF_917563875.1. NCBI lineage: Eukaryota > Metazoa > Arthropoda > Insecta > Coleoptera > Chrysomelidae > Diabrotica > Diabrotica virgifera. The sequence goes on along the minus strand of NC_065449.1, from coordinate 178,368,319 downwards.
AACTCCCAGACATATCGATAAGTTATTCTAAAAGCAATAAAGCTTTTCATTATTGCTGTGAACAAATTCTCGAAAACGGTTGAAAAATACAAATTTCATGACCCATCACATGCCTCTAGTTAACTTTATAATAGAGAAAAATTTACCATAAAGTTAAATAGACACAGTGTCAAATAACAACGGAACCACGAAAACATTTTTAATTATACAGAGTGGGCCAAAAGTTTGGAAATGCTTAAATATCAAAAAAATAAAATAATTCGCTGTAAAACGAAATCAATAGACATCCTATATTTCAGTTCGTTCAGAGAGCGACATAAACGCTTTTACGTACGTTTCGCTCTCATTAAAGATCATCAGAGGGTTTATAGCCTACATATCTCTTAAATGGATGGTCTGAATTGTACAAAAACCGGGATACGCCTATTCTGCAATATGGAGATGTTAAAGTTTATGCTTACAATGTTGCCACATTTATCTTTTTCTGATATTATTAGTCACTGATTTTTTTAAGTACAACCTATAGTATATTTTATTATTATTGAAATCCTCACTTCAATACGAATTCAAATTTAACACTCGGTATTTTATTTAGTCATGAAGGTCTTACATAAATAAAACTGAGTGCCAAATATTTTTAAAGTAATTCAGTAAACTGATTTTGACATTAATTCATAAAACTAACAATAGCTTGACGTTTATTGAAACGTTTCGTAAAATAAATTGTACTAATAATTAACCCTGGAATGCTACCTGGGGTACACTTGTACCCCAAACGTGTTTAAAAGTTACACCAATCTGCAGGAGTGGGGGCTGCGGTTATGAGAACCTCGGTAGTTCCATCTTTCGTGACGGCAGTTTAGATGTGATATTGATAACGCACTGTGCATTTTTAGTTCTTGAGATATTTGAGGTCCGGGGTATACGTGTACACCAGTGTAGCAGAATAATATATTTTTTTGTTCTGACATGTTCTGACAATTTTTTGCTAAACTATTGAAATTAAAATCATTATAATCTCGTACATCATGTTAACCTTCGGATAACCAAGGGGGGTAAATTTGTACCCCAGCGTATGTTTATAGAAAGACGCGTCGTTGGCCGTTATGCCTTTTTTACAATCTGCTCAACATTGTAGGATATAACTTTTCCAAAAAAAAACCTTATATAAAGAATTTTCTAAGTCACCCTTCTCACAAACATTGGCGCACTGTAAACTAGCGTTCGGAGAAGTGCACGGTTGAGTTATTTTCATGTAATTCTTTAACTAATGGATCAAATGAAATTTTACAAATTGGACATGAAAGAAGAATAAGTAAGCTATCTTATGATTATAATAAAAGGAAATAAAATGTATGGGCATAAGTACGGTGTAGGCGGAAATTGAGACTTACATGAATTTTGATTAAAAATGATTTAAAAATGTGTAACTAATACAATTTTTCTTATAAAACTTTCAATTTTGTACAACTTACCTTTCAAACATCTTACTAAACGATGTTTCATTCAAAAAATACGACGTCTCAAAAAATGTAATTTTTGAAAACTTCGTAGTTTTACAGAATTACCACTACTTTAATACGGTATTGCTCAAGTTTGAACAGATCTTTTACAATTTTATAGGTGCTTTTTAAAGCTGAGGATGTAGTCTTTAAAATGCTCTAAATTGTTTTACTTTAGAAATAAAATAGACTATTTCTTTTTGAGAAAATTAAGAAAGGTAACAAAAATGTAATACAAAAACCGAAAATTACCAGCAAAAAAATGTTTATACAAAGTAATCAAAACTTTTTTCTGTAAAACTTACCTAAAATACATTTAATAATAAGCTTCTACAATAATAAATGTTCAACAAAAAAATTTTTTAGCTCTTATACAGTACCTCTGCGTAACTTGGAACCTATTGATAACTTTTTTTATTATCAGTTTTACGAAAAAGTTATTCTTTATAAAATACTCTCCATCATATAATCTAAGATGCAGCCATCAAATATCAAATTTTATTAATTTTATACGAGGTATGTTAAAAAATATGAATTTCACTCAAGAGTAAAGTACCTTTATATTTCACAATATCGAAAATTGTTATTAAGAAGAGTTGTTTCTAATTTAAAAATATGTTTCAGTGTTGAATTACATCCTTCTAATTAAAATATTGTGAATAATAAATGCACTTAACTTCTAAGAAAAAATCATATTTTTTACATACCTCGTATAAAATTGAAAAAGTTTGATATCTGATGGTTGCATCTTAGATTTTAGAACAGGTAGAGCATTTTATAAGGAATAACTTTTTTTCGTAAAATTTATAATAAAATAGTTATCATACCTAATTGTATCTAATAAAATGATAACGGGTATCCGTAATTTGAGAAAAAATTGGTTTTTTTTTCGGTTAGGGTTAGAATGATGTGATTGTATATTAAAACGTAGTTTTTATTTTCAAACAACTTTTCCTAATACCATTTTTTGATATTCTTGAATATAAAGGTACTTTACTCTTTAACGGAATTCATATTTTTAGACATAACTCGTATAATATTGATAAGATTTGATATCTGATGGTTGAGTTTTAGATTTTTGACTATCCAGAGTATTTTATGAAGAATAACTTTTTTTCGTAAAATTGATAATAAAAAAGTTTTCCATGTGGTTACTAGCTACGCAGACATACTGTATAAGAGCTTCTGTATAAGAATTTTCAAACTGTAATGCCATATTCGGATTCAGCATTATCAAAAACAGATAGAAACATATTTTGATCAAAGTAAAATGATGAATTCAACTATATTTTTAAAATTATTTATACAAAACAATTGTTATTGTTTAAACAATTAATAAACAATGAGCGGCCAAATCTGCGAGTAGAACTTTTTACTTTAACATGTATATAAACTAACAAAAAAAGTTTTAGAAAAATATAAGCTTGTTTGAATTTTTCCGAAACAATGCATGTTTTCGTTCTAATTGCACTCCCCTAATTGTAATTAATCTTATGATTATGTTTATAAAAATGCCCTTGGTCTTAACGGCTTGTTGTGCTTATAAATAAATAATTTTACGTTTCCTTCAATTCCAAAATTCTATCCAAATTCATTGTTTCTGTAGGCCTTCCTATACAATGTATACAATGTTAAAAAGTAAAAAAAAATGTTGCTACGTGGATCTACTCGACATATACCACATACCATGTAAATCCGTCAATAAATCATTGATTTGTAACAATAATACACGCTCGTGCATAATTCTTTGAGTACAGGTTACTACCAGAATACAAATAAATCATCGAATCACTGATAAATCTTCTGCGGCTGGTTGTGTTTATGAAATTCTCGTTTACTGACATTTAACCTTCTCGGATCCCACTAACCTTTCATATCATTTATTGTTATTGTGTATAATTTTTCAAGACTGCCGTTCGACATCACTGTTATGAAAGTGAAACTTGGCCAGAGGCTGATTTTTTCGTTTGGTTGTTTAGTCGTCGCAATCACCCACGGCTATTATCAACTTGAATAAATACAGTTACAGATCTTACAAGCATAAATAAATCACAATAATGAGAAAAGTCGTTATGGTATAGTATGTTATTTTATCAAATTAGATAAATTTGTATAATTTGGTCACAAAATATTTGTAAATAGATACAGACCGTTTAGTTTTTAATTAGATATAAAAGACTGAAGAAAGCGCTAAAATCGGCAACATTGCTGGATACTATAATTATCGTATTTTAATTTGTTAAAGATGTTCAAAATTTATCTACTCGTTCCAATAGTACCAGTACCTATGTTATTAAAATCGAAGACGACCTGAAAACCATGAATATACGACAATGTAGGAGAAGGGCACAAGAGAGATCTGAATGGAATAATGGAAGGACATAGCCAGGCAAAGACCCATCCAGGGTTATGAGGCCAAAAGAAGAAGAAGATTGCATACTATATAAATTATTGTAATCACTGAATACATAGGTAGTGAAACAATAATTATATTAAGATGAAATCACATCATGAGGAACAGTGAAAGATATGGACTGCTTCAACTAATCTTGCAAGGAAAAGTGGAAGGAAAGCGAAGACCAGGAAGGCGAAGAAATTCCTGGCTGAAAAATCCTACGTACGTGGTTCAACACAACAACCACAAATCTTTTTAGAGCAGCAGTGTGCAAAGTACAGATTGCCATGAATGTCGTTAACATCCAAAACGGATAGGCACTACAAGAAGAAGAAGGTGAAATTGATACTCCGCCTTCGGCAACTAATAAAGTGTATTACGCTTGCTAATATTTACAGTATTGCTCTTTAAAGATTGTATAAATATCTAATTTACACACACCCAAACTTATATGGAATAATCTGATATTTCTTATTATTTCGTGCGCATGAAGTCAAAGAATATTTATTTTAAAGCCATTTAGTCACAAATACATAACAATTAAATAAAACAATAAAGCATTTAAACAACAAATTAAAACTAGTTGTTTTAAAGTCAATAGCATCAAAAATTTCAATGTAAAATTAATAATGTTTAAATTGTTTTTATTAATTTTTTTTTCTTTTTTTTTGGTAGTCAGTGTTATCACCTCTAGTCCTTATGCAAGCTTCAGTTTGCGGGTGCACGCTCCTAATCAAATTATCAACATTTTGTTGTGGTAGGTTGCTCCATTCTTCAAGAGCAGCTTGTACTAGCCGTGCGATGTTTTGTTGATTTTGCCGGCGAGCTCTAATTTTTCTTTTAAGCATATTCCACAAATACTCAATAGGGTTAAGCTCGGATGAGCAAGCAGGCCACTCCAAACAAGGGATACCTTCTACTTCAATGATGTCTCTAGTCACTCTAATGGTATGTGAAGGTCCATTATCATGCCTTAAAATTAAATTTACTCCTGTTGCACCTCTCCAGAGCCTAACTACAGGTTATCAACATACCTGTGAGCAGTTAACGTTGACTGGATGAAAATTAAAGGAGTTTTTTTACGGATCACAATTCCTCTCCAGAACATTACACTTCCCCTTTTATATTTGTGACCAGATCTTACAGTTTTCTTTCTTGCTTGTCTTCCTCGACCTCTAAGTACACTATTTCGTGGGTCATCTGATTTTACACAAATCCTGACTTTTTCTGAAAATAGCACATTTTGTCAATGGCCAATGTTCCAGTTTTGGTGGTGAAGACACCAATTTAGACGATCAATCTTGTGCTGCCTGGATAACTTGGGAATCCATAACTGTCTCCTGTTGTATACCTCTTGGCACGAACTCTTCTTCTTATCGTTTCAACTGATACAGTTACACCTGTAGGTTCCAAAAGCTGCCTTTGGAGCTGCTGGTGAGAAATGATTGAGTGTCTTCCAGCTGATTGGATAATTAAACGATCGTGGCGAGCCGTTATTACTTTTTGGCGACTTTTCCTTCTTTATTTTTGAGCTTTCCTATTTCTTGTTACCTAGCATAGGTTTTAGACAGAACGCCCTGTGTTACACCTAGTTCTGCAGTAATGTCCCTCTGAGAACATTACTTGCTCCACAATACCAATAGTCTTTCCCCGTTGTAGGTTCTATAACCCCACATGAGGCATATTTTCGTTTTTGGACGCAAAAGTTAGTTTATTTATTTTCGTTCAATTTGCAACTCAAGCAAATAACCTATGCCGTACCGAGCTGTACTATCTGATTGTCTTATCGATTTGTATATTTTCAATAAAAACCTTTATTTTTAGCAATAATAACAAGTTTTTTAAAAGAAATAAATATTGTTTTGAAATACATGGTGATTCCATATAAGTTTGGGTATATCTATATCTAAACAGATATAGATAGTGTATATCTAAACAGTCTGTATGAAGATAAAAGATCGAGGTAATTTTTGCTGTTAGTATAAAACTGGAAAGCGGCAAAATACTAACGTTATTTATACAAAAAGATAATAACATACACCAAATTAAAGAACATATGCCAAATTCAAGCAACACTACGAAATATATTTTTCTTCTTGTAGGCCATGATACTACATGTAGGACATTGTGGTGTTGATATCCAGCTGTCATACCACCTACCATTTAGCATTTAGTAGTCTTCCAAGTGGTCTTCTTGTATTGGGTTTATGTGGTTTTGCTCATTTCGCGATCCTTCCTGGGTCAATTCTGTTAAAGTTATTTCTCCATTTGCGGCATCGTGCTCGTGTCCAACTCACCACATCCTGGACCAGTTGCTGTTAATGAATCCTCATTCCTTATTTTATCTCTAAGGCAAATTCCTCTTATGGTCCCTAATATGTACTTTCATTTCAGTAGTACAATTAAGGAAAAGGGCAAATACTAGATGATGATTTTTTAATATGTTTGACAGATAGAAAAAATGACACAATGGGAGCAAACCCAGTGGTGAGTCTTCTCTTCTACTACCCTTAATAATTCATCTCTGTTGATGATATTCCCATCAAATGGATAACGTCCTTTAATCTGACCCTGTCAAATGCTTTCTTATGATCCTTCTTCTTTGTGTGCCGTGCTTGTTTTCAAGCGTTGGCTATCGTCGTATTATATAACAAGCTGATGAAATGTTTCTCGGTCGGCAGCTATATGAAACAATTCCTCGACCATCCGACCTGTCCATTGTCTAATGTTACGATCTTAAGATCCACGAAAGATAAATATGCAGGTTTGTTGTATTCTAATGATTTTTTTTTAACATGTCTCATTATAAATATAGCGTCGGTGTATGCTCTTCCCGACCTCAAACCTTATCGTTCTTCTGCTAATGTTATATCTTCGTTGTTTGTTATCACTTTGGTTGTTATAACAAACAAACTGAATGAAATTATAACAGTAGCAGAACAAAAAGGTTTTAGGTGGGAAGACCATGCATCGACGCTATACTTATAATGAGATTATAGAATAATAAATCATTAGAATACAACAAACTGGCATATTGACGTTTCGTGGATCTTAAGAAAGCATTATCAGGATTAACGAGCAAGGTAAGTTTTGCTGTAAATTTGGCTTGCAAGTGATTCGAACTTACTCGCTAAGACCTTTAGGAATTCCTCTCCATTTATTCTTTCTATGAAGGCATCTATCCGCATGTCCACTTTCTGTTAGATTTCTATTTGTAAAACGTTTTCATTGCCTACATGTTTTCTTGTATACACATTTACATGTATTCCATTTAACACACTACAAAGTTGAATTGAATTTGCAAACAAATTACGGAGTCACAAATTAAGTATAGCCAATATACGCTCTTTTCTTAACCAAGTCGCCACATCAGTGTTGCCAATCGCATTTATCTAGATTATCCGATGATCGCTCGAAAAATATCCGATTTGTCACGAAAAGGTACGCTAGGTCAAAAATTATTCTATTATTAAAATCAATGTTGACAATGTTATTTTTTAGTCCCCTTAACAACCATCAAATAAAAAAATCCGTTGTTCGTACGCCAATCAGTTGATTGTAATCAATTATCATTATGATAATTAACATAATTGATTGATTAATTAATTATTAATTATCAATTAACGTAACAATTATTAACATAATTGATTAATTAATCAATTAATCTCATAATTGTAATCAATTATGTTTTCAGCAACCCAATCAAAGTTGACATTGACAGTAATTAAATATTTGATAATGATCAGTTGATTCCATTTCTGATTAGTGTTCGAACAACCGGCCCTTTAATCTACTGGATTCTCTATTTCACAGTTTAAAATTTTTTGTTTATAGATGAAAATCTCGTATCCTAGCTGATTATTACCTAATTCATGTATGTAAATACTATATTATTATATTATTCGTATTTTGTATTATCGTAAGTGTTTGATTTGGTCTAAAACAAATTCATTATTATATTTCAATATCCACACGTTAGTAAAAATTAATTAATTAAAAATTAACCCACCTTAACATTTTTTATTAACCATTTATCAATTATAAAAAAGTATTTTCACAAACCAAAACTTATTTGAACAGACGAGATGTTTGCTTAAGCACTAGATAACATGAAAATAAAACTAAATCGTGCGTATATTAGCTTTCATAAGTTTAAAGACTAAAAACTAAAAACTCATAAATAACATCAGACGGCAGACGGTTTTTGAAATTTGAATTGGATTAGTATGCCTTAAGTGGATGCACTTGTGCATTTAAATTCTAAACAAAAGAATCGGCACATGTCCCTTTTGTCAAAAGATGAAAAGTATCGGATGTCACTAACATTCATCCAGTATAGGCTATTTATAAGAATTTGGGTTGAACCAAACAAAATTAATGTGTTGTTGGTGTTGCGATATATGGATGAGAAAGTTTTAGTCGATACATTGAAAAATATCCGCAAATATCCGATTTATTTAAAGATACGAAGAAGATACGACAACTCTCAAAAAGGTACGCAAATCGGATAATTATCCGCTGATTGGCAACACTGCGCCACATGATTGCATTTAATCTACATAAATTGATTTTTTCTTTCATCAAACCATAAGTGCTCGTAAAATTCCCCATGATTTATATTAAAGCTATGCAGAATGCTTTTAAAACTTAAAATTCCAATCAGATGGGATCAAGCTTGGCAATGGTGGTCAGTAAAAGATTTCAGACAATAAAAACCATAACGCTGAGAGTCTGAGAGCGGTAATCTGAAAATGATGTAGAAATATTCCATTTGAAGTTTATGATAGGTTATCAAATTTTCTGTAGAGTTGTGGCAATTCGATGAAACGGCAATCAAAAATTTTATTCCTTTAAAGAACTAAAAAAGGAATGTTTAAATATAAAGTTCTTTTATACATATAATATGTCAAGATGTTCATGGACGATGCGGTCGAAAATCATAAAGGGGATTAACAGGATTTCAAGTAATTCAAAAGCAACTCAAACTTAAGAACGTATTGAAAATTTAGTATTACATAAATATGTTTTTCTACGACCGTTTAGTAATGTGCTCATTATTCGTTATTTTTGAATAGATAATAACACCTATTACTTTATCCGTGAGTAATAGTTCATTACTCACGGGATGAAGTCACTCACGGGTCATTACTCACGGGCTGAAGTTAGGTTCAAGTGGCGAATATCACTTTTAATATTAATCTTATATAAACTGCAAATATAATTACTTACAATAAAATTACTTGTTTATTTAACAAAATAATTATTGTAATTATTTATATCAATAATTAACTTCGACAATTTTTTAAAGGTTTTTAACTGTAACAATGCGTCCGTATATTTTTTACTTTTATACTTTGTTTACTATTATGAATTTTGACGTTTACCATTTTCAATGACAGTGATGTTAGCGTATTTGCTGTGTTTATTGGAATTTAAAACTTATATTGTGTTTATTTTATAAAGTAATCTTGTGATATATGTATATTTTAAGTATAACATATTATAAATAGTAACATTCTTATATTATATATAGTGAAATATAAATGTGCATTATAACTTTTTAAATACGTCTACCGACAATAGCCATTTCCTGTTTATTACGGTGACAGGAGGTACAAATTTATACTCATAATTTTTCGGAAATGAATATAACTTGAATTGACTATTTATTTCTTGTTGTATCTTTTACAATAGGTACATATAAAGACAGCATTGCTAAATAATAGTAAGCAACCAATTAGGTATTCAGCCGTGTACTATTGGTAAACAAAATTTATTTTTGTAAATTATAATTTTAATCTCGAGTAGTTGATAATTATATTTTTTTACGAACTAAAATAAAGAAGGTCGTAGAAAAAGTATAGTATTCTACTTGCATGTAATGGTTATTACTCACTCTGATGAATTACGACACTCGCCTACGGCTCGTGTCGCAAACTTCATCATCGTGAGTAATAGCCATCATTACATGCTCGTTGAATAATATACTATTAAATTGGGTTGAGCCGCAATTGGTGGTGTAATGAAAATTACATTTCTTAATTAACTATTGTTTGACGTTTCGATTTCCACTCCGGAAATCGTCCTCAGAAAATCAGAAAAAAACATAGGTTTGAAATTTCTCGAAAAGATTTCATAATCTAATCTTTTTAGCTTATTGTTGTTCTGACTGAAGCTATTTCCTTGTGGCATTTTCATAATCAACTATTTTCAATGGGAAATAAGCCATAATTTTACCAAAAAAAAATGATTTTATTAACGTTTCGACGCCGGACGCCCAAGTCGGGTGTCTTTAAAATAAAATAATAAAAATAAAAATTTTTTTTTTGGAAAATTGTGGCTTATTTCCCATTGAAAATAGTTGATTATTTTTAGCTTATACGAGGTGTGACAATTAAGTAATGAGACTGATTCCATGAAAATCGTATATTTCAAAATTATTCTACAACTCTGCCATCCCCTTCAAAGTAGTCCCCTTGGGCAGCTATACAACGATTCCAGCGCGTTTTCCACGCTTCGTAACATTTCTGGAACGCTTCGAATGGGATGTCCGCGAGTACCCTCGTCACGGCCGCTTGGATGTCCGTAATCGACTCAAAATGGGTTCCTTTGACCACCGATTTTGTTCTAGGGAACAGAAAATAGTCACAAGGTGACATATCGGGCGAATAAGGCGGCTGTTGCAACACGGCGATCCCTTTAGAGGCCAATTACTGGGACACACTGACGGCGGTGTGGCACGGTGCGTTGTCGTGATGGAGGATCCAGTTGTGAGCAATGTCTGGGCGCACCCTGTTGACTCGTTTTCGCAATCTTTCGCGTACTTGGTGATAGTAAACTTGATTAACGGCTGTTAAACGCCGATCTTTATGGATTAGGGCCCGCACACGTTGCGCATTTGCATCAGTCCGCACCTCGATTGGTCTCCCGCTCCGCCCCTCGTCTTCCACACTTTCACGCCCCTCCTGAAACTCTTTATACCATCGAAATACCTGGGCACGACTAAGAGCACTATCACCATGCACTTTTACAATTTTAGCGTACGTTTTCGAAGCTGTTTCGCCCAATTTGGCGCAAAACTTTATCGCGACGCGTTGCTCTAGATTTCGTTTCTCCATTTTCGTGACGAGCACCACTAACACTTGTCTACTCAACACGAAACCGTAGGCGAACTAAACAAGCTCGAGCAATGGTCAATATATCAATCGAAAGGGCAAAGGATGCCGGGGAAGGGGATAGGAATTTGAAGGTCGCAGGTTTGCCACAAGCACGGCAATAAAATCAGTCTCATTACTTAATTGTCATACCTCGTATGTGTCCTTTCCATACAAATGAAATTTTGGTCTCGATCTTATGGTATAACGAGCTTATTATGATATCGTCCCTGCCATTTCCAACTATCGAATGTGAAAAGTGGAACTTTTCAGGAGAGCAAAATAACTCTTTTGTAGAGACTCCTAACTCAGCGCATTGACAAATGGGAAAATTTTTATATTTTTTGTATGTAATGTTTAATCCTTGTTAGATTGATAACAAATTTGAACTGCTTATCATTTTTTTCTTTCCAAAAAATCAAATTCGTTACTTTGCTTTTTGTATTAATCAAAGATTTGTTTCGGTCCGATGATTCAAAGTAGCGAATGTATAATAGTGAATAACTGTATAATCAAATAATGAAAATCCGTTAAAATGAAATCATAAACTGCCTCACAAGAATTTCTTGCGATACTGAAACAAAATTCGCACAAATTGTAAACACGTGCATTTTCTTCTTCTCAGCAGTTTAGCATTTTCGACAGTTTACATATTATAACTGAATAACTGTTGAATAAATTAAAACACAAACTAACGAATATGACACATTCGACCTTTAGTTATATTTATATAATACAAAATATCGAATACCGTTTTCGTCAGTTTGCACTTGCAGTTAACCAAATGAAAAAATGTTCATATTAGATGGTTTAAATAGAATGTTTCCCGCGCTCCTAATCAAGCTACAATAACGAGAATTTGCCACAAGATGTATCACGTATAATGCGAGGCCAAGGTATCGAAGCTGAAAAATCCGATTTTTCACATTCGATAGTTGGAAATGGTAGGGACGATATAAGCGGGGATTTTTCAAGTTACTCGAGGGCGCCAGAAAATCACATAGAGAGAAACCTTGTACCCTGTAATGTAAATATACCCCTACCATAAAGGGACTCTTAATATACGGGCGTGCGTTGGAGGCAGTCCGTAAAAAAATCTATCCTTAGGAAAACTCGAAAACGTCAGAATAAGACAAGGTAAGTTAAGTACATGAACAACAGTGCATTTGTCAAGAATCTGACGATTTGAGCAGGGCGTAAGGAAGTTGGCTAGTCACAAAGCTTCACAAAAAAGCTAATATTTCGAGAAATGAACATCAGATTGAAAGACTGAAAAATACGTGTTCAATATAAAGCTGTCACTTGCTGTTGCGTTTAGTAAATTTCAATTTCCGGGTCTCGGTGAATTCATAACTATTTTAATCCCCCATCCTAATTACAGGCCAACTCGTAACTCTGGCGCGCAGGTAATTCTTCGATAACCCACTAACTACCAGTGAATTTAACTTTCATTTTTAAGCGTAATGTTGATAATTTAATACCAGTATTCCAGGTATGTACCTGTAAAAATTACTCTCTTTGAAGGTGGTGTAAAAGGTATTCATCATTTATGTATTGTCTCTTGGAAGAGTTACTAGAGAAAATCCAAATAAATTTTGTGAAAATGACTGAAATTCTTGTAACAGATAACGGATTTCGTAATGAGTGCACGTGGGTATAAGTTATTGGTGGTAAATAATTTTAAATTTCAATTAAAGAAAGTGCTAAAAAGTGGAAAACATTTATGGTACTGTTCTGCATCTGGCTGCAAGGCAACCTGTTATACCGACGGAATCATACGGCCTGTTATCATAAGGCCCCTATTCTCATTTAAAAAAATCATCGATTGCGTCATCACGACCAGATGGATGACGTCACTAGTATGATATGTATACCAAAAAATTAGAATTTAAAAATAAAAATCGACCTATTTCGGGATTTATCTCCAGAGACGCCCATTCTCGAGAAAATGAATTTATTCCAACTCAAATGTCCTCACTGTATTTGTTTATAAACCAAAAAATTGTTTATAACTTTTAAACAGTGCTGAGGCCGCTTAGATAATCCGATTTTAATTCTGTAAAGTGTATTAGATAGGTAGAGAGCCTCTTTATATGTGAAAAATTAGCAAATTTCTAAATAATCTCCTTTTTTCAGAAAGTTTTTAAAAAATTTGAACTTTTTTTAAAAAATTTAGATTGCAAAATTATTACGCAAAATCTATCAAGTCGATTTTAATGAAATTTGGTGGACGATTTAAGTATGTTATAAGGATTTTCTGTGCGAATTACGAAGGTTCTAAGTGCAACCAAAGTGGTTGAAAAATATTGAATAAAAACAGGCTTATTTTTGCCCCTTATTTTGTATTTATTGCTATTTTGCAGAAAGGGTAATAATTTAAGACATTTTTAACCAGTCGTTTATCATACAAAATTCAATTATTTTTATTTTCTTTCCAACGACTTTGTTCCAAAATGAATAGTTTTAAAGTCATAAGCAAATAAAATTGGAAAAAATCGATGTTTTTCGAAATCTTTAAATATTTTAATTTTTTTTATTAATTTTCCGGGCATATTTGAGAAGAAGCATAAGTCAATTATTATTATTGAAGTTGTCACCTAACTTTATCTGCAAGAATCCGAATGCCACCTCACACATCCACAAATAGACGTTTTTTTACAGATCCGCCCTGGTCTATACATATAATATTGTTTCAATCAAAAGAGATTTCAATTTTTGTTATTTTTTTATAGGTACATATAATACACAACATGTTTTTAAGCAAACCAAGAACTATTCGCTTACATAATAATGCTATATGCCCCGTCTTGGCTTAATCCGTTACTGTTCAAATGTATTTCTTACCTTTTAACCTAACAACTAACTGGGGTACTAGAATTAAACAATGGTTTCGAATTCATCTGTATAAAGTTGTGAGTTGGTCAGGTAGTAGAAAAGTTACGAATTGGCCGGTGTACATTTTGATTTAAAAAAATTTGTCATTAAAGAGTTACGAGTTGGAGCGTGTCCCAATTTCCGACTTATCATCGACTTATTTCGTATGTTTTAAATGATGACGCACGGGTAAAGATCCGCGGACTCAACTGTATCTATCTCAGCCACATATTGAGACACGATAAGCACCGTCTACTACAATTGATTATAATTTAGGGAACAATAGACAGTAAGCGAGGGCCAGGCAAAAGAATTTATTTTAGAAGGAGCTATTTACTATATTTCCCAATACCGGTGGCATCTAAACATTCCGAATATGTATTTGGACCATAGGAGTTTTCTATTGGTTCGTTGCAGCACGCAGTAATATTTTAACCAATAGGCGGCGAGGTTCCAGATGCATATACGGAATGTTAGTCGGTCCCAAATTCATATACGGAATGTTAAATATCGTACACCTAAAAAGATAAGTTTTTTTAGAGTCTTTTAAAAGGAGATTGATTTTAAAATACTTGTTACTGTATTAAATAAAAATAAAACAATTATAGTATTTCGAATGTTAATTGGTGCGAAATTCATATGCGGAATGTTAATTATTCGTAGACCAAAATAAATATATAAACCAGAATAAATAAAATTTAAAACACAACCGCAAACGTTATAACCAAGTTAACATTTATTTTCGTCTGATAGCACACAGCCCTAAACTTCAACAGAATTGAATTGAATAGCTGAAACAGATCTAAACTACTTAACAACACGTGCAAGTCATTAAAAATTCTGAGAAAGCGAAATCTTAGTTAAATAAAGAAATGTGTCTCTCAAATCTATACCATCCCATTTATGAATTTCGCACCAAGTAGGTACCTAATCATTGTTTTATTTTTCTTTAATAATACATCAATAAAATAGGTATGTATTCTAAAATCAGTCTCCTTTAACTGAGTAATAAAAAGTCCCATTTTTGGTCTACGAATAATTAACATTCCGCATAATATGAATTTCGCACCAAATAACATTCGAAATACTATAATTGTTTTATTTTTATTTAATAATACAGTAACAAGTATTTTAAAATCAATCTCCTTTTAAAAGACTCTAAAAAAACTTATCTTTTTCGGTGTACGATATTTAACATTCCGTATATGAATTTGGGACCGACTAACATTCCGTATATGCATCTGGAACCTCGCCGCCTATTGGTTAAAATATTACCGCGTGCTGCAACGAACCAATAGAAAACTCCTATGGTCCAAATACATATACGGAATGTTTAGATGCATACCGGTGGGCACAGGAAAAAGTCTTACATTCAATTTTTAGCGGCAGACTCTATTAAATACTCCATCTCGATTGCGAAAAGATTATCGCTCACAATTAGGTTAATGTGTTTTCAAAAGTAAATCATTAAAATACGCTACCACTATAATTTCCAATTAAATTTTTATAAGGAAAAATAGTTTTTAATTATTTTAAACATCATTTTAAAAATAATCAACATTTGATTCTCCTCTATTTTCTACGAAATCTTTATTTTCAATTTTTTAAATGCAATATGAGTTCTGGCTTGTTACTTTCGTTGTTTTATCAACTCATTATACGCTCGATATAGTATCAATTTAGTGTAGTTGTTAAAACTGTTAGAAATAAAAATTCAACGAAAACAGGTAATTTAAAGGTATCACAACTGTCCAAACCCATTAATATGCTAAATTTGAAGATCCACGAACTGATAGCTAGTAGCAGCTTTGATTCTAACACACTTTCACTATTCATACAACGTTGAACGCCACTTACATATCAGAAACTTGCTATACAATTTAACGTTACAGCCACTCATTAGTATCTATTAGAAAAATGTTTTACGAAACATTGATGATAGGTGTTAGAAGGCCACACAGGGCGATGGCAGCAGGTTCGAAAAGCGCTGTATCCTGATATTGTAGAGATGTATCATCGGTCACGAACTATCGAATATTTAAGAACCGATATATGTTTACGAGTAATAGTATATTGGTTAATTTATTCGCCTTGTAGATGTTTATTTTTTTAAATTTTTTTATAAGTATTGAAAATCTGGCTGAAATTCCGTCATGGCTTCGGAACAATAGAAGCTCTAGGGTAAGTCCTGTGCAGATGCTCGTAGTTTTTGTGAGACACGACAAAAATGCCAGACATGAAAAAAAAACAGTGGTATTTTTTCGAAATTTTTATTCTAAACCAGAGGTAACAGTAGCGATCAACAGGTAGCAACAAACGGGGTCCAATATTGCGGCTGTAATTTTGAATATTTTGTCGAGATATTTGGCATACATATCCGTAATATATTTAATATATTAAAGAATGGCGGTACACAGCCCAATTTGAGAAATATGTTAGTAACTGGAAATTACTCTAACTCTATCTTCTTAACGTGCCCTATCAAGTCCCCTTGACGTTGGCGATTAACATGGCGAAACTGTCTCTGTCTCGAGCTATTCTAAATAGGTGTTCTGCTTTCTTTATTCCTGTCCACTCCCGGATATTCTTCAACCAAGAGGCCTGCTTTCTACCAATTCCTCTGCGTCCTTCGATTTTACCCATCATAATAAGTTGAAGAATATTATACCGGTCTCCCCTTACTACGTGTCCAAAATAGGCCATCTTTCTATATTTGATGTTATCAAGCAGCTCGCGGGTAGCATTTGCTCTCTTAAGGACTGCCACATTTGTCAGCATAGCCGTCCATGGTATTTTCAGAATACGTCTGTGCAGCCACATTTCAAAGGCCTCCAAACGGTTAATGGTGGATATTTTTAATGTCCATGCTTCGACACCATACAAGAGGACTGACCAAATGTAGCATTTAATCATGCGCTTTCGAAGTTGAAGTTGCAAGGTATCATTACAGAAGAATGACCTCATTTTTAAAAATGTGGTGCGGGCTATCTAGATTCTACATTTTATCTCTTTATCTGGATCTAGTTGTTCAGTAATATGGCAACCAAGATATTTAAAACTGGGTACTCTTTGAATTATATGACCATCAACATATAAACGTGAATCTTGATGGGCCAAACGGCTAAATACCATGTATTTTTTTTGAACAGTTTATATTTAGGCCAAACTCTCTTCCCACTGTGTCAATGGCATTTAAAAGGTGTTGTAATCCATTCATATCATCACTTAAAATAACTGTATCGTCTGCATATCTGATTGTGTTTATCAGAATTCCATTAACCTTCACACCCCATTCCAAATTATGCAGCGCTTCCTTAAATATTATATCTGAATACAAATTGAACAACAGTGGGGACAGTATACAACCCTGTCTGACACCTCTTTGTATTTTGCATATTTCTGTTGATTTTCCATTTATGCAAGCTGTCGCTGTTTGACGCCAGTATAATTTTTCTATGATTCGCACATCTTGACTATCAACTCCTTTATCCTTTAATATTTTAATTAATTTGTGATGTTGTACTCGATCAAAGGCCTTCTCATAGTCAATAAATACAGCAAAGACGTCTTTCCTTTGATCTCGGCATTTCTGCAATAACACATTTAGTGCAAAGAGTGCGTCCCGGGTTCCCAGTCCATTTCTGAAGCCAAATTGTGTTTCATCCTGGTCTTCTAACTCTATAACTAAATAAAATATTGCAAAAAGGAGCCTGTACCGCCATTAAGAAGAACAAAAAATAAACTTTCTTCAAATAAACTTTTTTATCCCATGCCTAGATTTTGTGTCATATTGGAGCTAGTAAAATTTTTTATCTCTAACAAGAAATCGAACATTATTATAACTAAATAACTGATTAGTCAACATAGAGAAAGTATCACTGTCATTTTGACAAACCTGCGTCAGATTTATGTTCTGTTATCTGCATAGAGATTACGAACACTCGATACGAATCGTATCCGCCATGTTTTACCGTAGCGCCGTAGAGTGTTCGTAATCCCTATGTAGATAACAGAACAGAAATCTGACGCAGGTTTGTCAAAATGACAGTGACACTTTCTCTATGTTGACTAATCAGTTATTTAGTTATAATATGTCCGATTTCTTGTTAGAGCTAAAAAATTTTACTAGGTATTCTTTTTCTCATGATCATCTTTCAGTGCGTCACAGTTTTTCGATTGCTTTCTAACGCATTAAATTGTATGTGACAGAAAAAAACGCACGCCGGTGATTACATTCCATCGGTTGCATTTATAACATTTATTCTAGTTATTCTAGTTGTCGATAGATGGCGCCATAATAAAAATATTTTTTTTAAATTAGATAATAATTTAATTAGATACAAATCAAAGAAAATACCATTTTATAAATGCAAGAAACACATTTGATTTGTTTTTATTCCAAATTGAAAATAAAATGTGACAACTGTCAGATTTAACTAAAATGTCATGTTAGAATAAATGTCATAAATGTGGATTATCACGGACTTACCCTTTTTTCTATCATTTGTTACGCACTGAAAAATGCTCATGAAAAGGACAATATATATGGTAGGGGAGCCCAAGCGGGGATTTTTGCAGTTACTCGAGCGCGTCAGATTATCATATGGGGAGAAACCTGGTACCCTGTAGATGTACCTCTACCATATATTGGCTCTTAACACAGGGGAGTTCGTTAAGGGGCGCCCGAAAAAAGAATCTCTCCTTAAAAAACTCGAAATTGTCAGATTAAGATAAGTTAAGTTAAGTACATGCAAAAGAGTGTATATTTCAAAAATCTGACGATTTGAGCCGGGTGTATAGACCAGGGCGCATCTGTAAAAATATTAGTACATTTGGACGTTAAGAGGTGACTTAAATTTTTTTGCAGAAATTGCTTAAAAATAACTCAAATAATAATATTTGAGCTATCCTCCCTCTCAAAAAGGTCCGGAACATTGTTTAAATAATCAAAATGTCAAAAAATAAAGGAAAAATTCGATTTTTTTCTTGGTTTTTTGATTATAACTTTAAAAGTATTTATTTTCGAGAAAAGTTGTACTAACATAAAAGTTGCGCAATTAAATTTCCTACAATATAGAATTGGTTAAAAATTTAAAAAATAGTCACCCTTGTTGCAAAATAGCAATAATTGCGAAAAAACCATACAAAAACAAGTATTCGTATTTTACGTTTTTCAACCATTTATGGTACACTTAGGATCTTCATATTTCACCCAGAAAAACTTTATGATACAGTAAAACAACATTGTAAATTTCATTAAGATCGGTTCAATAGATTGTGCAAAAAAAATTTTTCAATCCAGCTTTCGCAAAAAAATTCGTTTTTTCAAAATGTTATAGGACTGAAAATAAAGCAGATAGCAAGTTGAAATATTTTTTTTACGTATAGAAGTGTAACGTACCTTTCATTTGCAATTTGCAAAATTAAAATCGCATAACAACCACGGCGTCAGGATTTTTTTTAAATAAACATTAATTATTGGTGCTACGCGCAGGACTGCGGTTAGTTTGCTCTGATTGGGCATTCCATTGACCTTTGATAATGATTGATACATTTTAATTTTTATTACTTTTCGATATAAATAAATAAATTTGTTTATTGCAAAATAAAAACACACTTTTTTTAGCAAAAACTTTCTTTGTTCATATATTTTAATTTAGAGAATAAAAGTTTATTATATTTAAACATATGCAATTGTTTAAACAATATTTCACAAACAATAATAAAATTAGTTTGATTTTTGTGGAATTAAAATATTAAAATACAACAAAATATAGAGTAAGAAAATAATATATTAAATAAAGATTGGAAGAAATTTTGGTGGAAATCAACTTGTGTGAATCGAACACCGCTGTCCTGCGCGTAGCACCAAAAATTAACGTTTATTTAAAAAATTTCATGACGCCGTGGTAATTAATCGATTTTAATTTTGCAAATTGCAAATGAAAGGTACAGTACACTTCTATAAGCAAAAAAAAATTCAACTTGCTATCTGCTTTATTTTCAGTCCTGCAACATTAAAAAAAAATGAATTTTTTTTGCGAAAGCTGGATTGCAAAATTTATTTTGCAAAATCTATTATACCGATCTTAATGAAATTTACAGTGTCGTTTAACTATATCATATAGTTTTTCTGGGTAAAATATGAAGGTCCTAAGTGTCGCATAAATGGTTGAAAAACGTAAAATGCGAATACTTGTTTTTGTATGGTTTTTTTCGCAAATATTGCTATTTTGCAACAAGGGTGACTATTGTTTAAATTTGTAACCAGTTCTATATTGTATAAAATTTAATTGTGCAACTTTTATGTCAGTACAACTTTTCTCAAAAATGAATAGTTTTAAAGTTATAATCAAAAAACCAATAAAAAAAATAGAATTTTTCCTTCATATTTTGACATTTTGATTATTTAAACAATGTTCCGGACCATTTTGAGTGGGAGGATAACTCAAATATTATTATTTGAGTTATTTTCAAGCAATTTCTGCAAAAAAATTTGAGTCACCTCTCAACGTCCATCTCAAAACAGATGCGCCCTAGACTAGTAAGGAAATGGGTGAGTACCAAAGTTTCACAAGAAAAAAGCGAATATTTCGCGAAATGAATGACAGATCGAAAAACTAAAAAATATGTGCTCAATATTTTTTAAAAATCTATCGAATGATACCAAACACGACTTCCCACCGAGAGGGGTGGGGGGTAAATTTAATATTTTAAATACGAATCCCACGACATTTCGCGAAATGAACATCAGATCAAAAAACTGTAAAATACACTTATTCAATATTTTTGAAAAATCTATCGAATGGCACCAAACACGAGCCCCCACGGAGGTGGGGTGGGAGGTTACTTTAAAATCTTAAATGGGAACCCTCATTTTTTTATTGCAGATTTGGATTCCTTACGTAAAAATAAGTAACTTTTATTCGAAATATTTTTTCGAATTATGGATAGATGGCGTTATAATCGGAAAAAACGATTGTTGGAAAATTAAATTAAAAAATTAAAATTGCCCATTAAAATGGAAAACTTTACATAACTTTTTTTGGATTTAGGACCTACTCTTCACAACCCAATAGGTCCAATATGACACAAAATCTAGGCATGCGATAAAGAAGTTTATTTAAAGAAAGTTTATTTTTTTATTCTTCTTAATGGCGGTACAGGTTCCTTTTTGCAATATTTTATTTAGTTATAGAGTAATTTCCATATACTAACATGTTTCTCGAATTGGGCTCTGTACCGCCATTCTTTATTATATTACGAATATGTGTGCCAAATATCTCGACAAAATATTCAAAATTACAGCCGCAATCTTGGACCGCGTTTGTTGCTACCTGTTAATCGCTACTGTTGTCTCTTAACCCGGCACCTGCCACGTGGCTTTGCAAGACATCAACTGCCACGTGGGGTGCTCACAGCACCCCTTAAAAATTTTCTGCGATCTACTTGTTTATGAACAAAATAATGTGTAAATAATAAATAATAACTAACAAAAGAATATAAAAAAACACGTTTTATCAACTTATTAGCTAATAATTATAATAAAGGTTAAAAATTAAATTAAAAAGGTGTTATAAGCAAATTAGCAAGTACCAAGCCATAATAAATGAAGTGAATTAAAATATCTAAAAAAAATTAAGATTTATTGAGTATAGAGTCTATATTAATAATTTAAATCGTTTATTGCAGTAAAAAAATGTAAATTTGACCTGTTTATCTAATATACAAAAAAAAAATTAAAACTTAAACTGCCAGACGATGACACCCCAATTGGACTTTAGAGGTACAAGTTCAGAATGACACTAAGTAACCACTTCAAACAAAAACAGATCTATGCTATATAATATTATAGAAAGCTACTATGACGCACAGCACGGTTACCAAACTTGAAATACCAAATATTTGATCAAAATATGTTATGGGGTGCTGATAACACCCCACGTGGCAGGTGCCGGGTTAAAAGAATACAAAGTAATTGAAAAATTTTAATCAAATAAAATAAAAATAAAACATAATCAAAACTCTCGAATGCTCATCTGTCCGATGGTCTTCGGGAGAGATGGCCACGGTAGACAGGGGATGATAGTTTACTTCACTCTTCTTTTAATCTTCCACTATTGTTCTCTTCTCTTTTTCTGGCCATATTTAGAACAAGTTGTCAAATTCGGTGCAGTTTTCATGAACCCAAAATGAAAATATATGACACACCGTAACAAGTCCTCCATAAGTTAGGTAGTGTGATAATTTTCCCCACGCCCAGCACAGTTGTAATGTTTATTTTCGGTATCAATACCTGAATCACAGAGAATTGAATCTTCTTCATCCTCACTGCTTTCTGAAATCTTTCGAACAGCTTTTCGCTTTTTAGCTGCCATAATCTTTACAGTTTTATTCTCTTTTTGTTGATGTTAATCTTTCATTTTTGATTTTTATCTTCTTTTCTTTTCCCTGTTCTTTGGTTTCGTAACTATGTATATATGACACTAACAATTTCAAAAAAATGCCCTTTTCTAGCATCAACACCGTTATGTGAGCTTAGTGAATCGACTTGAGATAGATAACAATATGAGATCATTAGCAGCTGCATATTCTAACATTTCTACTAATTACAGTGGGTAGAATATGTACATCTAACAGTACAATGAACCTGGAGGCAGTCCGTCTGAGAATCCAGCTTTTTTAGTTTTAAAAATGCAAGCAGGTGACAAAAAAAATTCCTTCGGCATTGTGACATCCAAGAACAGTTTTCCTGTCTCGATAGAAGTTATTGTAGATACAGCTTTTAATCCTTTCTCAGCTAAAACGTGTGATGGGTGATTATTTACTTGCAGACCTGATTCGATCGTATTTAAAATACAGTATAGCTTTACCCGTAATGTCAATATCTATAAAAACCTACTCCAATAACTTGAAATAATCGTCAACTTCTATTATGGTCAAATTTAGCCAATGAAACTCCTTCAGACTTTCGTGATGAAATATCATAGTTTCTTCTGAAAAACATTTGCATCGACTCATAACCAGCTTTTTCAATTGTTTTGTTGAATCTGAGATGTATGCTTTGTTGCTCTGCAAAATGAAATGTTATTGTCCTGACATCATCAATAGAAACTTTACCATGGTTATAAGAAGATGGTTATAAGCAGTAACACGTTTTTGTTCATTTTGTTTTCCAAGCCTAGCAGATGGCCGCATGGGTCCCGCATGGGTCTTGCTTCCCATGTTTAACGTGGAACGCCATATATTTTAGGTGCAGAGTAGATGCTCATATATCCATTTTTAAATAAATGAATAGCGGCCTTAAGTGATTCTTTTGTCCAATTAGCGGGTACTGTTTCCATTGGAATTTTATCACCATGAGGTAAAATGTGAACCGACTGAAAAATGTTTACACTTTTAAAAACAAATAAATAGGCTTTTACAGTAAGAATACGTAAAATTTTCCACATTTTCAATCTGCATCTTGTTAATAGTAGATAGTATGGGTCCCGGTGAATTCGTAACTATTTTAATCCCCCATCCTAATTACAGGCCAATTGGTAACTCTGGCCCTCAGTTAATTTTTCGGTAACCAATCAACTACCGGTGAATTCGTAACTAAGTGAAGGTATAATCTTTTAGACTTGAAATAAACATATGGAAAATCTCTTTGCTTTTAAATTATCAGATGGATTTAAATAATTTATCATTGCTAAACATCTAAATGTTGAATTTACAATTACTTGATAAAAACCAAGCTCGTGTAGAGCTATACTTGATGGAAATAATATTTATAACACGTGTTAATGAAACACTGTAATATTGTTTCAATTATTTTATTAAGATATTTCTTCTCCGGTACTTGTTCAGTAGAATACCTTTTTCAGTTTCGTGCAAAGCTTCGATAAATATTCTTTCAGCGTAAAGATTGAAAATTACGGGGGACAAAATGCAACCTTGCCTCACTCCACGCATATGATTTTCACATATTCGGTGTGTTCACCGTCAACTCTGAGGTTTGCAGTCTGATTCCAGTAAAGGTTTCTAATTATTTTCAGATCTTGGTTGTTAATTCCTGCTTATTTGTATCATCTTGGCGCGTTGTACACGATCAAACGCTTTCTCGTAATCAACCAGACATGCGTATACGTCGCAATTGACGTCTCTGCATCTCTGGAATAAGACTTGTATTGAAAACAAAGCCTCTCTCGTACCAACAGCATTTATGAACCCGCACTGGTTGGGCGAAATTTGACTTTCACATAGCTTGTGAATTCTCGTATGGATTACCTTTAGGAACAATTTTAGGAAATGACTGATCAGGCTTATCGTACGGTATTCTTCGCATTTTTTGGCTCCTGGTTTTTTTGGAAGTGCAATAAACTCAGACTTCAGCCATGCTGTTGGTATTTCTCCAGAGTTGTATATGTTGTTGAATATCTTTGTGATTATTGCTATTGATTCTTTGTCCGTTAGTTTGAGTAGTTCTACTTGTATATTATCGGGACCTGCTGCTTTGCCATCCTTTAGCTGTGTTATGGAATAAACTTCCTGCTGTAATATTATTGATCCATCATTAACCTCTTATTCTAACTCAAAGGTGTTATCTCTTTTGTCTTCAAATACTTTTTCTAGATATTCTTTCCACGTTCTAATTTTACTCTGTTTGTCTAAGATCATGTTTCCGTCAGAATCAGTTAGATTTCCTTCCGTCTCCGCCTTAGTCCACCTGCGAGTTCTTTATCTTTTCTATGTACATTGTGACTATCGTACTTTGACTGTAGAGTCTCAATTTCTTGACATCTCTCCATTGCTTCTTTTTCTTTCGCTTCTCTAATTTTCCTTCTTATTGATATATTAATTGTTTTATATGTGTCGGGGTCATTTTTGGCTTTTCTTCTTTCATCCGTTAGTCTCAGGATCTCATCTGTCATCCATGATTTCTTCTTGGTTAATTTATCTGCCTTTAAGTATTTATCCTTTACATTTTGAACTATTTCGGTCATCTGTTTGATCATTTGTTCTTCGTTCGATTCATTTGTAATTACAGTCACTTGCTCGTTTAACGTGGCTTTAACCTTCATTTTAGTGTCAGGGTCTTTTAGCATACGTAGGTCGTATGTTTGTGATTTCTTTTTCTGCACTATTTTGAGTTTGACGCGAAATACTCCCACCAATGGAACGTCGTCCGTCTCTAAGTCCACTCCAGGATAAGTCTTGACAGATGTAAAGCTGTTTCGGAATCTTTTATTTACTAAAGCTTTTAATCTTTTATTTACTAAAATATAATCTATTTGATTTCTAATAATTCTCCCGGGTTTGTCTTGAGGGGATTTCCACGTGTACAGCTTTCGAGGTGGTAATTGGAAAAATGTGTTGGTGACAACGAGTTCTGAGTCTTCTGCGAATTTTTCTAGGAGGTCTCCTCTGTCGTTTCTGACTCCAAGTCCATGTGCACCGATGTCCTGCGTCTTATCTCCAACTCCAATCTTCACATTAAAGTCTCCCATAATGATAAGAACTTCCTGTCGTGGAATTTTCTGTATAATTCTGTTGATTTTCTCATAAAACTCAATAGCTTCTTCCTCTTCTTTGTCTGCAGTGGGAGCATAGACTTGGATGATATTTATATTTACGGGGTTGGCTTGTACTTGTAGTAACACCACTCTCTCTGATATTGGCGTAAAGTTAGTAACGCATTTGGCAACTTTGGGTGATACGATAAATCCGACTCCATATTCATGTGATCCATCACTTTTTCCCGAGTAGTATACCTTGTGATTTTCCACTTGTATTTCTCCAGAATCTGCCATATGAGGCATACAATGGACGTTAATCACACGCCTAAGCGATCTAGAATACAGCGACGATATCTGCCTATTACGACCAAGGTTGCAAGATGTGACTGACCAATTGGAAACAGTTTCCACCGAAACCAATAAAATAGTTGTAGTAAAGAAAAGAGAGACGTTCTCACAAACATTTTATTTTACCACTGATGACCGGTTTCGCTGTTTACAATTTATACAGCATCATCAGGTCCGGTTAAAGTAAAATCAAATGCTACAAACAACAAAAAACCAGAGTTAGTTAGTTGGTCTGGTTTAAATAAAAATTTTAATAACATGAAGAGAAGTATCCATACTTACTCAAATGTGGTCTCGAGGTAAACCAAATTACAAAAAACTCGAAGATGTACCACAAGGTTATTTTTTATTGTTAAAAAACATATATAAGGACGCGTTTCGGCTTAACACAAGCCATCATCAGCTTAAATACAGGACAAAAAACAACTGACTGACCTACAATGTAAAAATATCCAACGTTATATATGAGAATAAAGTAGATGGTGACTAATTCTGCCTTTGCTAATCACATTCTAACTACTAATCATCATTTTTCTACCTCTGATTTTCAAATAGTTCATTCTTGTAATAAAGGCAATAGATTAAACATACTAGAAGCCTTCGAAATACATATAGCTACCAATAACTCATCTTTAAATGTTCTCAATGAACAACTCCTACCTACTGAACCTTATATTTGTCTTAATTTAGCGTTCTAATTAAGTTTTTTCAGTCACCAAGATATTGGACTTACCCACATTCTCAGTTAATATTATCTCATTCTTGTTTTTAACATAATCTATCTCTTTTCTCTTTTCAATAAACGGACTTGCAGGATGCTTCCTCCTATAGAACTTTTTTCTAAAACCTCTTACACTATACCTATTCATAATACACACATCTAGATATATCCTATCATTTATCCCAATATTCACCTCTTCCTTCCAGCCAGTTAAACCCTTCCTTTTATTTCAATATACTCTAAGGATTGTTTGTATGGTTGTCTGATAGTTGGGGTTTTGTTTTTGTTGCGACCTGCTTTAGTGTCTTAAAGATTCTTTTGCTATTTGAATCCCATCTTTTTAACTTACCTATTTTCCATATCAATTTTGTTAAATAATCAATCAATTTCAATATAAACAAATTTTATTCGCATATTTTTCTCATGGTGTCACTCCCAAGTAACATGTTCAAAGACACTCATGGTCTTTTTGTACAATATTACATTTTTTCACCTAATTATTGTAGTCCATCACTTATGCATCTTCTTGTGATAGAACTGTTTTAACACCCATACTCTTACCAAATAACCTTATAAATTTAATCTATGTACTCTTTTAGTTTAACACTTTTGAGTGTACAGGGTGTTATTTCGGTTTTTTAAACCATTTTACCTAAACAGATATTGTAATATATATTATTTATTTATTTTTCTTCCTGACTGTGATACCTAATTTGGAGTATTATCTTATTGTAATTTATTTGGTGCTACCATAATATGTTTTTTTACCCTGATTGAATCTTTTTAATGACTGGCCTACTTCTATCCAACCTTACTTGGTCTCGTCCGCCTCAGTGGTTACTTACATAAAAGTTATTGCTATTCAACATTATTACAGACTTTCTCTGGTCGTTTCCATCTTTGTCACACTTTAATACAGTCTCAGTTTCCTTTCCACTCTGCTCAAT
The DNA here is from genome assembly GCF_917563875.1 of Diabrotica virgifera virgifera. Lineage (NCBI taxonomy): Eukaryota > Metazoa > Arthropoda > Insecta > Coleoptera > Chrysomelidae > Diabrotica > Diabrotica virgifera. Next base: position 178,340,877 of record NC_065449.1, on the reverse strand, counting down.
TCACTTAAATTAATTCTGACGTTTATCTTCTTCTTTTCTTTCCTTAGTTCGAACAGTCTCCTAGTTACAAGTTTACCACCATTAATGACACTTCTTTGTTGAGTACTCTATGTCATCACTGACAGCAATTTGACTTTCCACCGGAAGGTCTTTACACCTGACCGGCTCACATGATGGTTCCTCTACAAGTGAAAGTTCTTGAGGTTTTTACAACACTATAATTACAAAATGCTATTAATAGCTAATAATTAATGAAGAAATGTGTACATCTATATATTTCATAATGTAAACTAGCTGATTCCTCCTCCTTCCTGTTTTTTCTGGTAAGTTCCTAAACTGAGGTGGGCGCTGTCACCATCTACTTTATTCTCATATATAACGTTGGATATTTTTACATTGTAGGTCAGTCAGTTGTTTTTTGTCCTGTATTTAAGCTGATGATGGCTTGTGTTAAGCCGAAACGCGTCCTTATATATGTTTTTTAACAATAAAAAATAACCTTGTGGTACATCTTCGAGTTTTTTGTAATTTGGTTTAAAAATTTTAATGATGCAGCCAATATCAAAGTACATATGTTCGTGCATGTACATAAATACCCACATGTATGTGCGCATGGTGTACAATCCACATACTCACAAACATGCACGCATTCATGTGCAGTGGCAAGCAAAAGTATGTCAAGTATAAGATATATACTGACTTTCCGGTATAAGGGAAGAATGTAGTAGTATTCAATATCATACTTTTCTGTGCACTTTGCTAGAGGGATGGTTGGAGATTTCACTGTAATATATTAACTAAACATCAAACATGTTTAGTTAATATATTACATTGAAATCTTTCCCTTCACCAACCATCCCTCTAGCAAAGTGCACAGAAAAGTATGATATTGAATACTACTACATTCTTCCCTTATACCGGAAAGTAAGTATATATCTTATACTTGACATACTTTTGCTTGCCACTGCACATGAATGCGTGCATGTTTGTGAGTATGTGGATTGTACACCATGCGCACATACATGTGGGTATTCATGTACATGCATGAACATATGTACTTTGATATTGGCTGTATCATTAAAATTTTTATTTAAACCAGACCAACTAACTAACTCTGGTTTTTTGTTGTTTGTAGCATTTGATTTTACTTTAACCGGACCTGATGATGCTGTATAAATTGTAAACAGCGAAACCGGTCATCAGTGGTAAAATAAAATGTTTGTGAGAACGTCTCTCTTTTCTTTACTACAACTATTTTATTGGTTTCGGTGGAAACTGTTTCCAATTGGTCAGTCACATCTTGCAACCTTGGTCGTAATAGGCAGATATCGTCGCTGTATTCTAGATCGCTTAGGCGTGTGATTAACGTCCATTGTATGCCTCATATGGCAGATTCTGGAGAAATACAAGTGGAAAATCACAAGGTATACTACTCGGGAAAAAGTGATGGATCACATGAATATGGAGTCGGATTTATCGTATCACCCAAAGTTGCCAAATGCGTTACTAACTTTACGCCAATATCAGAGAGAGTGGTGTTACTACAAGTACAAGCCAACCCCGTAAATATAAATATCATCCAAGTCTATGCTCCCACTGCAGACAAAGAAGAGGAAGAAGCTATTGAGTTTTATGAGAAAATCAACAGAATTATACAGAAAATTCCACGACAGGAAGTTCTTATCATTATGGGAGACTTTAATGTGAAGATTGGAGTTGGAGATAAGACGCAGGACATCGGTGCACATGGACTTGGAGTCAGAAACGACAGAGGAGACCTCCTAGAAAAATTCGCAGAAGACTCAGAACTCGTTGTCACCAACACATTTTTCCAATTACCACCTCGAAAGCTGTACACGTGGAAATCCCCTCAAGACAAACCCGGGAGAATTATTAGAAATCAAATAGATTATATTTTAGTAAATAAAAGATTAAAAGCTTTAGTAAATAAAAGATTCCGAAACAGCTTTACATCTGTCAAGACTTATCCTGGAGTGGACTTAGAGACGGACGACGTTCCATTGGTGGGAGTATTTCGCGTCAAACTCAAAATAGTGCAGAAAAAGAAATCACAAACATACGACCTACGTATGCTAAAAGACCCTGACACTAAAATGAAGGTTAAAGCCACGTTAAACGAGCAAGTGACTGTAATTACAAATGAATCGAACGAAGAACAAATGATCAAACAGATGACCGAAATAGTTCAAAATGTAAAGGATAAATACTTAAAGGCAGATAAATTAACCAAGAAGAAATCATGGATGACAGATGAGATCCTGAGACTAACGGATGAAAGAAGAAAAGCCAAAAATGACCCCGACACATATAAAACAATTAATATATCAATAAGAAGGAAAATTAGAGAAGCGAAAGAAAAAGAAGCAATGGAGAGATGTCAAGAAATTGAGACTCTACAGTCAAAGTACGATAGTCACAATGTACATAGAAAAGATAAAGAACTCGCAGGTGGACTAAGGCGGAGACGGAAGGAAATCTAACTGATTCTGACGGAAACATGATCTTAGACAAACAGAGTAAAATTAGAACGTGGAAAGAATATCTAGAAAAAGTATTTGAAGACAAAAGAGATAACACCTTTGAGTTAGAATAAGAGGTTAATGATGGATCAATAATATTACAGCAGGAAGTTTATTCCATAACACAGCTAAAGGATGGCAAAGCAGCAGGTCCCGATAATATACAAGTAGAACTACTCAAACTAACGGACAAAGAATCAATAGCAATAATCACAAAGATATTCAACAACATATACAACTCTGGAGAAATACCAACAGCATGGCTGAAGTCTGAGTTTATTGCACTTCCAAAAAAACCAGGAGCCAAAAAATGCGAAGAATACCGTACGATAAGCCTGATCAGTCATTTCCTAAAATTGTTCCTAAAGGTAATCCATACGAGAATTCACAAGCTATGTGAAAGTCAAATTTCGCCCAACCAGTGCGGGTTCATAAATGCTGTTGGTACGAGAGAGGCTTTGTTTTCAATACAAGTCTTATTCCAGAGATGCAGAGACGTCAATTGCGACGTATACGCATGTCTGGTTGATTACGAGAAACCGTTTGATCGTGTACAACGCGCCAAGATGATACAAATAAGCAGGAATTAACAACCAAGATCTGAAAATAATTAGAAACCTTTACTGGAATCAGACTGCAAACCTCAGAGTTGACGGTGAACACACCGAATATGTGAAAATCATATGCGTGGAGTGAGGCAAGGTTGCATTTTGTCCCCCGTAATTTTCAATCTTTACGCTGAAAGAATATTTATCGAAGCTTTGCACGAAACTGAAAAAGGTATTCTACTGAACAAGTACCGGCTAAATAACATCAGGTATGCAGATGACACCATAGTATTTGCGGACAACATAGAAGACCTACAAGTCCTCATGAACAAAATCACGTATTACAGTCTACAATATGGACTCAATATAAACGTAAAGAAGACAAAGCTTATGATCGTCAGCAAGAAAAAGATAACAGAAGGTCAACTCTACCTCAACCAAACCCCTGTAGAAAGAGTGAGGCACTACACTACCTCGGCACCGTAATAAATGAAGAACGGACCAACAACCAAGAGGTAAGAGCGCGTATCGGAAAAGCTAGATCAATCTTCAACCGTATCTGGCCTTTTTCAAGAGCCACAACCTTTCTCTTGGTATAAAAGTAAGAATGCTGAGATGCTACGTCTTCTCTGTCCTTTTTTATGGTGTTGAATCATGGACCTTGAACGACGATATGTGCCGAAAATTGGAAGCATTTGAGATGTGGCTATATCGGACAATTCTTAAAATCCCTTGGACTGATCGGGTCACAAATGAGGAGGTCCTTAAAAGAATGGGGGAAGGACCGAGAAGTACTAACCAGCATCAAATCTCGAAAGTTGGAACACTTTGGACACATTATGCGAAATGAATCCAGATATGCCCTCCTACAAGCCATCCTGCAAGGAAAAATATTTGGAAAGCGAGGTCCAGGAAAAAGAACATCCTGGTTAAAGAACCTCAGAAACTGGTTCAACACAACATCTGTGCAGCTTTTTCGCGTTGCTGCAGATAAAGTGAAGATTGCCATGATGATCGCCAGCATTCGTCACGGATAGCACATCAAGAAGACGATGTCAGAGTCTATTTTGGAGAGAACATAGTCTACAGTTATGTTAAAAAGAAACGGAGAAAGCACGTAGCCCTGTCTGACTCCAGTAAGTACGTTAAATTCGTCATTGTTGATTCCATTGTGTGTCGCGCTGCATTTCGCCTTAGTGTACAGTCACTTTATAGTGGACGTTATTTTATGTGGGATGTTTCTTAACTCTAAAATTTTCCATACAGCAGCATGAGAGAAGCTGTCAAAGGCACGCTCGAAATCAACAAAAACCGTGTATATTCCATTCAACCGATTGTTCCATTATTACCCTCACAATATAAATGTGGTCTATGCAGGAGGATTCTGGTCTAAAGCCTGATTGATTAGCTCGAAATTCAACTTTGTTAATCTTTTCAGTATGATGGTCGTGAAATATTTATTTATGGCGGTAAACAAGGTTATTCATCTGCAGTTTTTGCACAGTGTGAGGTTGTCTTTTCTTTTGGAAGCTTAATAATGTTACCTTTTTCCAGCCCGCTGGAATGCGGTTTGTTTTCGTCACCTCTCGGATTATGGGGAGCAAAAGTTCAGCAGTTAGATGCAGATCAGTTTTAAGTACATATTTCGGCAGAAATGTCGATTTCCGGGGACTTGTTGTTTTGCAGAGATTTGATCGCTTTTGAAGGGGCCTCGCAAGATATATACACAGCTATATACTGCGGGTTTTTGACGATTTCATCTGGGTTGTCTCTGGGCGTACCTAGCATCTCCTAAAAATGCTCTTTCCATCTCTCTGCTTGGTCAGCTGTTGTAGTATGTAATTCACCTGTCTTGGATCTTACGATGTTCGAACAGTTGGGCCTATTATTTATTAGTCGTCTAGTAAATTGGTATAGCTTCTAGTTATGTTGTGTTGTACAGGTGTTTCTGTTTGTTTTGCTAATTCTTCAGTCCACCTTTTTTGATCTCTTGTTGCATTCCTTTTAATTGCTTTATTTATTGTTTCATTTTCTTGTTGGCCATTCGCTGTCCCTTCTACAGTTCTTGATTGCAAGATATCTTATTTCGATGTTTTCTTTCCTCGATAAGATTCCAAGTTTCATCTGATATCCATTCTTTTCTATGTTTCCCTTTTTTCCCAGTTTTTCTTCCAAGCGATTTTTGTCAAAACATCTGCCAAATCTTCCCAGCTATTTACTTCACATTCTCTTATTTTGAGTTGAAGTTCCTCCCTAAACATGTGCCTTCCTAGGGGCGATTTTAGTTTGCCTAGGCCCTAGACTGTATATTGGCCTGTTGGTGTTTTGCGTGATTTTGTTTTTTGTCATCTTGATTTAAATGGTACCGATTAGGAGATGATGGTCACTTGCGATGTCTGTTCCTCTTTTATTTCGTACATCAAAAGAAGATGATCTCCATCTTTTTGATATAGCGATTTGGTCTATATACAGTTTGAGCTGCATTAATCGCATACAATAAAAATTTTACATTTTTAAAACTTTTATTTTTTTATTTCGATCTAATATTACGACGCTAATGGTAAGTAATGCTAAGAAGATGATGTTTCATTATTTGTCCTCAAAATAATGGGATCCCCATTATAGATTCAATTAAAAACACCTCAACCACCCAATGTATCTCATAACCAAGAGTAATTTAGGTATGAGGTTTTGGTTAAAAATTAATGATCATACCGCGAGCCAATATAACGATCTTTATGTAGGCGTTACTTTGGTTTACGACGTCTTTTGAATGTTGTGATTACCGACAACGATAAATATCATAAATTTTGTGAGATGTACACACAACTTTATGTACTAATGCCACTCAGTGCCGGAACATTCACTGAGTCCATAATAATAAGACGTTTATGTTTCAAACGAATTATGTACTCAGTACAGATACTTAACTGAAACGGAGACTGTAAGTGCACTTATAAATATAACTATAACTTCTTTGTTGCTTGTAAATATATCCCTGTTTGGAAAATGGTACGAAAAACTGGCCAATTCAGTTATGTGAATTGATGAAAATAGTGAATTTTGTTTTTGAAATGTCAAAACAAGTCTAGATGGTTTTATCAATGGACTATGCTTGCTTCTTATGTGATCTTGCAAAAAATGAATTACTTATAGAATTATATCTGTTACCGCCAAACCCGTTTTCAGGACAAACTAGTTTGGCCTAGGCCAAACCAGTTTGTCCTAAGCGTGTTAGGATAAACTAGTATGGCCTAGGCCAAACTAGTCTGTCCTATCGCGTGTAGGCCAAACTAGTTTGTCCTAGGTCAAACTAGTTTTTGTCCTAGGCCAAACTAGTTTATCCTGATATAAATACACACACTTTAGGCCAAACTAGTTTATCCTGATATAAAGACGCACACTTCGGGCCAAACTAGTTTATCCTGAAGTGTATGTTTTTATATCAAGATAAACTAGTTTAGCTTAGTCTAAACCAATTTAATCTAGTCGAAAGTACATAATTGATTACAGATTGGTTGCTGATTTAAACGTAAGTTTAGAAGACACTATTAAGAGTTGTAAGACTTATTTAGGGTAAATGATAAACCGAGATGGCACTTGTTAGTCCAGGGCGCATCTGTTTTGAGATGGACGTTGAGAGGTGACTCAAATTTTTTTGCAGAAATTGCTTGAAAATAAATCAGATAATAATATTTGAGTTATCCTCCCTCTCAAAAAGGTCCGGAACATTGTTTAAATAATCAAAATGTCAAAAAATGAAGGAAAAATTCGATTTTTGTCTTCGTTTTTTGATTATAACTTTAAAAGTATTTATTTCCGAGAAAAGTTGTACTAACATAAAAGTTGCGTAATTAAATTTCCTATAATATAGAATTAGTTACAAATTTAAAAAATAGTCACCCTAGTTGCAAAATAGCAATAATTGCGAAAAAACCATACAATAACAAGTATTCGCATTTTACTTTTTTCAACCATTTGTGCTACACTTAGGACCTTCACATTTCACTCAGAAAAACTTTATGATACAGGTAAACAATACTATAAATTTCATTAAGATCGGTTCAACAAATTTTTCAAAATAAATTTTGCAATCCAGCTTTCGCAAAAAAAATTCATTTTTTCAAAATGTTACAGGACTGAAAATAAAGCAGATAGCAAGTTGAAATTTTTTTGCTTAGAGAAGTGTACTGTACCTTTCATTTGCAATTTGCAAAATTAAAACCGATTAATTACCACGGCGTCAGGAAATTTTTTAAATAAACATTAGTTTTTGGTGCTACGCGCAGGACAGCTGTGTTCGATTCACACAAGTTGATTTCCACCAAAGTTCTTCCAATCTTTATCCAATATATTATTTTCTTACTCTATATTTTGTTGCATTTTAATACTTTAATTCCACAAAAATCAAACTAATTTTATTATTGTTTGTGAAATATTGTGTAAAAAATTGCATATTATGTTTAAAAATAATAAAGTTTTATTCTCTTGGAATGTCCAATCAGAGCAAACTATCCGCTGTCCTGCGCGTAGTACCAATATTTATTGTTTATTTAAAAAAATTTCTGACGCCGTGGTCTTAATCGATTTAAATTTTGAAAAATTGCAAATGAAAGGTACAGTACACTTCTATACGCAAAAAAAAATTCAACTTACTATCTGCTTTATTTTCAGTCCTGTAACATTTTGAAAATATGAATTTTTTTTGCGAAAGCTGGATTGTAAAATCTATTTTGCAAAATCTATGATATCGATCTTAACAAAATTTACAATATTGTTTTACTGTATCATAAAGTTTTTCTGGGTGAAATATGAAGGTCCTAAGTGTAGCATAAATGGTTGAAAAACGTAAAATGCGAATACTTGTTTTTGTATGGTTTTTTCACAATTATTGCTATTTTGCAACAAGGGTGACTATTTTTTAAATTTTTAACCAACTCTATATTGTAGGAAATTTAATTACGCAACTTTTATGTTAGTACAACTTTTCTCGGAAATGAATATTTTTAAAGTTATAATCAAAAAAACGAAGAAAAAAATCGAATTTTCCCTTCATTTTTTGACATTTTGATTATTTAAACAATGTTCCTGACCTTTTTGAGAGGGAGGATAACTCAAATATTATTATTTGATTTATTTTCAAGCAATTTCTGCAAAAAAATTTGAGTCACCTCTCAACGTCCAAATGTACTAATATTTTTACAGATGCGCCCTGGTCTATTGTATGAAAGATATAGAAATGAAAATAGTACAGGGAAAATAAGCCACGAAAGCACTCCATGGAGTGATATGGAAGAACACTCAACTAAAGAAAAGAAAAAAGGATTTTTCAGATCATAGTGCTGAATATTACCCTACAAGAGCGGAAGAATGGCCAGTGACAACAATAATACCAAATAAAATGCGTACAGTTGAATTGAAGTTTATGAGAAGGTGTCTAAAAATTACCAGGTAGGATAGAATAAGGACAGAGGAAATATGAAAGAGAATAGAAGTAAAATGCTCAATTACAAAAAAGTTGTGGTAGTAAAAGTGGAGCCCTGAAATGGTACGGTCATGTTCAAAGAATGCCGGAGCACAGGTGGCCAAAAAGATTACTGGACTGGGACCCGCGGGGAGGAAGACCTGCTGTGATATGGAAAAGTCACATAGGAAATGCTATGATATAGAGACCTCAGAGATTTCGACTGGGAGAATGAGTGCTATGGAAGACGAAAACGGCAAACTCATAATGGGAAAAAGCCAAGAAGAAGTAAGTACTTCAGCGAACTAGTACGGCTTAATATAAATAATACATTGAATAAAACACTTTGTTCTCGCAAAAATAATCATTTTTATTAAAATTATTTTTATTTAGCGTATGGCACCTGACACATTTACATATATTTTGTATAAGACAATACATAGGTTCACAAACGCACATCTAACTTATTTACATAGTCTTCGACTCTGGAGTCGCCATCAGGAAATCCTCTGACCTGCCATGATATAATCTTGTGGGACACTGTTCTGTGATGTGATAGATGGTTTGTGGTTGTCCACAGTCACAGAGTGGGGATGGTCGTTTACCCCATTTGTGCATCATGTAACCACATCTGCCGTGTTGGGTTCTGATTCGGTTCAGCAAAGACCATGTGTTGCGTGGTAAGTCAAAGCCTGGTGATTTTTGTGTGATGCAGGGTAAGTTGCTATTTTGTTGTTCCATCCATTCTCGAGTCCATGTTGTCGTTAAATCGAACTCACCCTCCACAGCAACCTTTGCTGTTTTTATTGGTGGTCGTCTGGAGCGTAGACGGTTAGTTGGCGGCATCTATATCTTGATGGATTGGCAGGTTCTCGTTACCTACTATCTTTCTGTACTCACTAGTGAGTGCGTGTATGCGTCGTAGTTTGGATGGTGGAATGTGGCTCAGTACTGGGAGCCATTGCGTAGGGGTGGATTTGATAACTCCAGCAATCATTCTCATTGTATTATTCAATTGGACATCTACTTTGTGTATATGTGGGCTGTTAAGCCATGCTGAAGAGCAGTATTCCGCAGTTGAGAAGACTAGGGCCAAGGCAGATGATCGCAAGGTGGAAGCCGATGCTCCCCGTGTTGTGCCGCACAGATTCTGGATGATGTTCTTTCTGGATTTAAGTTTTTCCGCTGTTTTTGTCAGATGTTCCTTGAATGATAGGGTTCTGTCAAGAGTCACTCCAAGGTACTTTGGTGTTTTATTGTAGGCGAGTGTGGTGTTTTCGAACTGAATATTGAGTATTCTTCCTGCAAGCTTGTTATTTAGGTGGAAACTGGAAACCTCTGTTTTCGTAGCGTTTGGTTGGAGCCTCCATTTACGGAAATATTTTCCCACTATGTGTAAGTCCGCCGTGAGGATTTCTTCTGTTTCTTCAAATGACTTACACCTTGTTGCAAGGACCCAGTCATCGGCGTAACCAAACTTTCTTGATCTGGTTTCTGGTATATCAGAGATGTATAGGCTAAAGAGAAGAGGAGCCAAGACAGATCCCTGAGGCGGTCCATTCTTTATGTAAATTATTTGTATAAATTATATAAATTAAAATTATAATTATTTGTAACAAACAAACAATAATATTGAGTTATATTCGCGGTCGGACGGATAGACAGCCTAGGTCAAATTTCGCACTTTTAGTACCATTATTGGATTAAAGGCTTTCATTTGACACCTCATTTGTCATTTTATCTGGTATAATGACGGATGAGTTGAGTTCACGAACAGACAGACAGACGGACGGACGGACAGACGGACGTGGATAATTCAACGTTTTCACATTTTTTCAAAATTGGTGAAAAAAATATTAATTCGTACTCGATTTTATTCGTAAGTGTATCTTTTCTTTTACTTTTGGAGAAAACCTCATCCTTTTATAATCATCGAGATAATATATCGATGTACCTATAATTTTTTTTGCCATCCCTGTTGGGACGTGATTTGGGAATTCCCCGCATGTAAAAGTCCTTACATGTTCGCTAAATTACTTTCGACTCGGCTAAATTGGTTTAGACTAGACCGTACTAGTTTATCCTGAAGTGTGAGTCTTTATCATATCAGGATAAACTAGTATAGCCTAGGCCAAACTAGTTTGGCCTGAAGTGTGTGTGTTTATATCAGCATAAACTAGTTTGGGCTAGGACAAACTAGTTTGGCCTAGGCCTAGGCCATACTAGTTTATCCTAACGCGCTTAGGACAAACTAGTTTGTCCTGAAATCGGGTTTGGCCGGTAACATATACACTACAAAAGAAAACTCTATTTCTTTACATTGGTGCAATGAAATCTACTCCAATTAAAACTATGGGTAGAATTTGTGGAACCTCGTTTTAGCCAAAAAGTGGCGAGAAAGCGCAAAGTCACAAATTCACCTTCTTCTTCATGTGCCATCTATGCTACGAAGATTTTCTATCATCATGGCAATTCTGATCCTGACGGATTGGGGGTCTGGAGTCAATATCATAAAAATGGCACAAGAAAATAGCTCCAGATGCATTTTCATTTTTACTATTTCCAGTATTCCTTGGACTTTTGATGTTTCTTATCTAGTTTCTGCGTTATCCCAAAGCTAATGTTTTTGTTTTCAATATTGTAAAACAAACAACTACATATGTCTCGGTGGTATGGTGGCTAAATGTGCAGCAAAAACGTGCCATCCTCAAACTAAACAAGTTGAAACGACTTGGTTGCCTTGGGATCACAGGGGTATAAGGTGCAACAGCTATGGAAGTTCTACTCGACCTTCCCTCCTTTACACATAGTCCTGGGTAACGTAACGGTTCGATCAGGACATAGTAACAACATAAATGAAATCATGGATACCGAAGGAATGAAGATTTTTTACCATATGGGACCCAGATACAGGACTAAAGTATCTTTCCAAGTGGACAATTGCTCCAGAACGGAATAGGACAAAGAAAACACTCGACCTAGACTGTAAGGTTATACCTGGTGCACAGCCCAAACTACAGAAGTGTCGGTGCCCATGAAATAACTGATGAACTTGGCAGAAGAGCAAGAATCACAAAACGCTTCCTTCCAGAACCGATCCGAAGGCAACGTAACCCTTACTGGTCATTCCCGGTCAAACAGATGGAAAAAATGTACATCAGACGAACATGTTCTAATAGGAGTGAAGTTCTGTCTACAATAATTACCAATCAGCTCGGAGTCATAATAGACTTTCCTTACTGGAGATTTAAGCTGCAGACTCTGGATAAAAAGACCTGAAACACAGACAGCTACACTTCACTAAATGTCACTTTACAAGGGAATAGATACATGAAAAGCACATATTATGCTATCCATAGTTTATAGAAAAATTCAGCATTTATTTCTTAAAACAAATCGGCACTGCTAGAACAAAATATTGAAAAAAACCCATTGGTTCTTTAGTGTATTAAACGGGATCAAAAATACTAAAGCAACTCCATGTTTTAACTGTAATGTTAGAAACTGCTAACACAAAAAAAACTTTTAACTCCTGCCTGCATCCGAAAAGATTATATACCGGCATTGGTATAAGAAGTCGCGTTCGCCTAAAAACAGCGAAAACGCGGTGGTCTACGACTTGCTTAGACCATAATGGAACACTATAACCAAAACTTGCAATCAAATTTGACTAAGACTGAACTAGAACTTCACTACTTAAATTTCTTCGGTAACCGCCTTTCGCAGCTACCGCCTTTCGCGGCTACCGCCGAGGCTAACTCCTTGAACTCGCTACGGCACCAACTTGACTTCTTGACGGCTCAAACTTGACTGATTTTTCGATCCTCACAACTCCTTTCTCTCAGAAACCAAACGCCCCTTCCAAAATCATTCGATTTCCCCATCAATAATCCTCAAAAACCAATTACAGACTTAAGGCACTCATTTAATCAAAATCTTGACCAATAGGAAATGAAAAATACGCTCTGGGTTAAACCCTCTCGCGTACACCAAAAACAGCTCATCCAATCATCGAGAGGATAAACAAAACGGATCTCAATAGTTCGTACAACCTTTTTCCCATCATAACAGCCAATTCAGCAAAAAAGACACTTGGACTCGTTGGTAAAACTCTGAACCACTTTATCTCTTAAACATTTCTCGGTTTCACAGTCGCCAAAAACACATTAGTGAAAGATTTATGAGTCCGATTTTTTTGGCAGTACAAAACATATCGACGTCCCTCAGATAAAAGAGATATGAATATTGTGAGAAACGAAATACGTAATACACTGAAACACAAACATGATTTAACGGACTGCGTATACAGGGTGAAACGATAATATTAGGGATTCGAAAACGTTAGTGATTTTAGCACCGTTACACTAGTAATGATCCGTAGTGTAGCGAGACTTTCACTCTCAAAGCAAAAGAAGAATAGAACGATCAGTGATAGGTGTCACGCTAAACGACAAATTCAGAAATTAAGATCAACGACCTAGAACTAGGGACTAATTTGATGTGGAAATGGGCTGGATATATGGTAAGGATGAAGAATAAGAGATAGGGTCGCAAACTATTGGAATAGGACCGAGGGCAGATAAGGAAAGATCGAGAACTTTTGGATTAAAACAGAGATTACTTCGTGCAGAGGATTTAAAAGAGGTTGATGATGATGACTCATATTCTTCTTCTTGTAGTTCCTTCTCCTATCGGAGGTTGGCTATCATCACAGCTATCCATAAGTTCCATCTATCCAATTGGTGGCGGCTCTGAAAAGATCTACTGAGCTGCAACTATACCACTTACTTAAGTTTCTCAGCCAGGAAATTCTTCTTCTACCTATGGATCTTTTCCCCTTAATTTTGCTCTGCATTATGAGCCGTAATATCTCATATTTCGCACCTCTAGTAATGTGGCCCAAATATTCCAGCTTTCTTGTTTTGATGCTCTTTATCACCTCGCAATCCTTTTGTAGCCTTCTTAGCACCTCTGCATTCGTAACTCGTTGGATCCATGGTATTTTCAAAATCCCATGACTCATATAAAAACGTTCTATTATTAGTTTAACTGAGTATTAACATTTTAACAAAATTACTCGCAGGTATGTTTACAGAATACAGAAATACCATAAAAAAATTACACCATGCGAACCAACAACTCTATCGATGTTATCGCACCAAAATTATTCAAAAAAGACGTCACTCGAAGGATTTTTTAAAGTTTTATCGCATCATATAATCAATTCCCAACAAACAAGACCACAAGCAGAACCGTAACAAAAAAGTCAAATTTTAGAATAAGAATTACTCTTGAAAGTGGCTTTTTAGGAACTTCGTTTTTGGCATGAAATGTTTACAAAATGTTTATTAGCTATCGTATATTCTTTATTTTTTGTAGATCTTTATTCTATAATAACAGAATTTATAATAAATTTAATATACTCTAAATTAAAGGACAACAACCTTTAGATTATAATGTTAAGTTTTATCCTGATTTAAAATTTTGGGTGAGATTAAAAAAGGGGAAACCTAATTCATATTCAGAGCTCTTTCTGATTAAAGATCAACATTATTTGCAATTCGCGAGAAATAAGTAGATTTATAACAAGACCATACACTATTAGGCTATTGATTATATTCAAAATAAGATAGCTAAAAGGAACTACAACGTTAACGGGGTTTTATTATTTCATATGGTCAATGGACATCTATATATAAAAAAAACCGCGGAGTGCTGCCATTTAAAGGGGTGCGTTTTTGAGAAATGGGTGAATTAGTCCCTGGGCACAGGTTACATTAGGGTGAGTTCTATGCACTTTTGGTACAAACATATCTACATAAAAATTGTTCCTGGTTAAATTTCCTATCTAAATATCACTTTTTAAAATCAATGATACTTTTTTTACAAAAATATATTCAAAAGAAAAAGCACAAAGAAACCCAAAAGAAAGAAATTTTGTTTTTTGTCCCATAACTTTGGTCCACCAGGATATAGGTATAGACATTGTTTTACAGAAAAAAAACCTACTTATTTCTTCTTTAAAATGTTGTGTAGTAGAGGTAATTAGGATTTATAGTTTTCGAAATATAATTTTTCAAAGTTCGCCACTCACAGCAATTTTGGGCAATTTTCCTTGTTATTTCGCAAATATTGTTTTGTAACTTTTTTCTACGTAACTTTAGGTATATGCAATGGTACACGTAATAGGAATAAAAATTAATTACCTTTAAAATGGCCTACTGTATAACGTTGTACGACTTTTTTTTAAAGAGATTATGGTTTTTCAAGGCTTTATACTTTTAACGATTTTTTATAATATAATATAAAAATAAAATAATATTATTATACAATATATTATATATTATTTTATATTATATATAGTTTATATAATATAATATTATATTATATATTATATAATATCATATAATATTATATAATACGTAATATAAAAAATATTTTTTACATTTCTTACGATTATTTTTGAAATTTCTCATTATAACTTTTGTTTTCTTGTACATGAATATACTATATATTGCTCAATAAAGAGGGCTTACTTTCTGTTCTTTAAAATGGTGTATCATCTATATTTAAATAATGGAAACCGAGTGATTCTTTGATATTTTTTTACCTGTAATATTTAAAATTATTTCTTTTACAAAAATTACATAAACATTAGTCTTAGAAATCATCACTTTAGTTAAAATTATTTAAACGTTGACATCTAAAAAAATTTTCAAAATCAAAGTCCATCTCTTCGTTAGCATTAGCTTTAATATCTTCCTCTGACACCTCAGTTATCGTAGAGTTCCCACAATTAGTACCCATGCACATGCACCCTTTGCAGAATATTGAACAACTAATTCCTATCTTCCTACAACCGCAGTTTTTTGTACATCCTTTGGTACATTTACATGCTATTTTTTCAAGCAAAGCTTGTGGTGCAGGAGCTTTGACAGTAAATATTGGAATTAATCCATATTTTGAAGTTTGCCCGGCCGAGTCAAGTGGATCCAAAGTATTACCTATAAAAAATAAGATTCAATCATAACACACAATCACATAAAAAAGTTATAATGAGAAATTTAAAAAATAATCCTAAAATCAAAAATCGTTGCAAGTATGTACTTATTACATTTTGAAAAAGCATATCTTATTCAAAAATAATCCTAGAATTTTTTATAATACACCATTTTAAAGTAAACAGAATAAGCTTTCTTTTTTATCATATAATATATACCTAAATGTAGAAAAAAAAGTTATAACGGGCAATTTAAAGAGTAATCGTAAAAAATATAAAAACTCGTTAAAAGTATAAAATCTTGAAAAAGATAACCTCTTTAAAAGAAGTTGTACAACATTATACAGTAGAACATTTTAAAGGTAATTGATTTCTATTCCTCTTACATGTACCATTGCATATGCCTAAAGTTACGTAGAAAAAAGTTACAGAACAATATTTGCGAAATAACAAGGAAAATTGCCCAAAATTGCTGTGAGTGGAGAACTTTGAAAAATCATATTTCGAAAACTGTAAATCCTAATCAGCTCTACCAAACATCATTTTAAAGAGAAAATATGTAAGTTTTCTTTTCTGTGAAGCAGTGTCTATACCTATATCCCCGTGGACAAAAGTTATGGGACAAAAAACAAATTTTTATTCTTTTGGGTTTCTTTGTGCTTTTTCTTTTAAATATATTTTTGTAAAAAAAGTATCTTTGACTTTAAAAAGTTATATTTAGATACGAAATTGAACCAGAAACAATTTTTATGTAGACGTGTTTGTACCAAAAGTGCATAGAACTCACCCTAATGTAACCTGTGCCCAGGGACTAATTCACCCATTTCTCAAAAATGCACCCCTTTAAATGGTAGCACTCCGCGGTTCTTTCATATATAGAGATTCATTGACCATATGAAACAATAAAACCCCGTTAACGTTGTAGTTCCTTTCTATAGTACATAATCAATAGCCTATATGCTTCATGGATTAAAAAATAAAAAAATACAAAAAAAAACCATAAGATTAATAGAACAACTGACAAGGACTAATAGTATAGTATAGTTGATCCAAAAGATGGCATAACCCAGACATCCAAAGTGAAAGTTATCCTTCAACACCAAATTGTTCTATATGGTCCACACAATGTCCAGAAAAAAGTCACACCATTTTGAGCGTCGGGTTTGGGGGGGGGGGAGAGGGGGAGAAATCGGTAAATTCGTAGTTTTTTAAGTTTTCCGCCAATATTTCTAAAACTATGCGGTTTAGCATGAACAACCCTCTATACAAAATTGTTCTACATTAAATTTGAAATAAAAAAGGCCTTATGCATAATCTTTCTAAAATGAATGGTTCCAAAGTTACGGAGGTAGTATAGTAATCTGCTCCAAAAAAAGGCCTAACCCAAACCTCCAAAGTAAAAGTTTTCCTCCAACACCAAAATGTTCTATTGTACAGTGCTAGTCAAAGTCCGTACCCCCCCCTCTTATCTTTGAACGGTTTTACCTATAATAGTGAAATTTGGATGGAGGAAATTAACTGACGTAAGCTTCTTAACTAGTTATGACAGGTGACGTAATAGTGACAGCTGACGTTACAGAGCCACTGTGACCGATAATTTTAAATGGGACCTTATGGCAAGTGATACCTCGTTTGAAAGGTATTCAAAATACCTACTCAGCCATACTAATTTTTTTGTGTTTTAGTTGATTTTGATTTTGGTGAATAAATTAAATAAATATAATATTGTAGCTTCGCATTTAAATAATAAAAATTCAAATGTACGCCTATGGTTTTTTTGTCAAAAAAGTTGACGTTTTTCGATTCTCTAGTAGTTTTTACGTCAACGTCAACCTTTTTGACAAGTAATCATAGGCGGAATTTTGAATTAATTAAATGAAACTACAATTTTATATTTATTTCATTAATTCGTCAAAATTAGCTTAAACTTAAACAATATTAGTATGACTGAATAGGTATTTTCAATACCTTTCAAACGAGGTGTCACTTGCCATAAGGTCCCATTTAAAATTATCTGTCACAGTGGCGCTGTAAAGTCATCTGTCACTATTACGTCACCTGTCATGACTAGTTAAGAAGCTTACGTCCGTTTATTTCCTATCTCCAAATTTCACTATTATAGGTATAACCGTTCAAAAGATACGAGGGGGGGTACGGACTTTTGACTAGCACTGTATATGGTCCACATATTGTTCAGTAAAAAGTTACACCGTTTTGAGCGTCCGGTTTGGGAGGGAGATGGAAGAGAAGCCGGTAAATTAGTAGTTTTTTTAAGTTTTTCGTCAATATTTCTAAAACTATGCTTTAGCGTAAACAATGTTATATACAAAAATGTTCTACATGAAATTTAAAACAAATAATGTTGTATACATAATTGTTATACAATCAACGGTTCCAGAGTTACGGAGGGTGAAAGTCGAGGTTTTCGATACTTATTATATTTTTTGGGCAATATTTATGATATAACTATACCAAAAACCCAGACATCCAAAGTGAAAGTTATCCTTCAACACCAAATTGTTCTATATGGTCCACATAATGTTCAGAAAAAAGTCACACCATTTTGAGCGTCGGGTTTGGGGGGGAGAGGGGGGGAGAAATCGGTAAATATAAAAAGTATCGAAAACCTCCAATTTTCACCCTCCGTAACTCTGGAACCGTTGATTTTATAACAATAATTATGCATAGAACCTTTTTTGTTTTAAATTCTATGTAGAACATTTTTCTATGAAACATTCCTTACGCTAAAGCATAGTTTTAGAAATATTGACGAAAAACTTAAAAAAAACTACTAATTTACCGATTTCTCCCGTCTCTCCCCCCCCCCCCCAAACCGGACGCTCAAAATGGTGTAACTTTTTACTGAACAATATGTGGACCATATAGAACAATTTGGTGTTGAAGGAAAACTTTTACTTTGGATGTCTGGGTTAGGCCTTTTTTGGACCAATTATACTATACTACCTCCGTAACTTTGGAACCGTTCATTTTAGAAGGGTTCAGCATAGGGCCTTTTTTTATTTCAAATTTAATGTAGAACAATTTTGTGCAGAGGGTTGTTCATGCTAAACCGCTTAGTTTTAGAAATATTGACGAAAAACCTAAAAAACTACGAATTTGCAGATTTCTCCCCCCTCTCCCACCCAAACCCGACGCTCAAAATGGTGTGACTTTTTTCTGAACATTATGTGGACCATATAGAACAATTTGGTGTTGGAGGATAATTTTCACTTTGGATGTCTGGGTTTGGATCTAACTATACCATACTATAAATTATACAATAAAAAGGTCATGTATGCAATTAAATAATGCATTCAAAACAAAAATTAGGTTAAATAATATGGGTAAATAACAAAATGTACGTATTAGTTTTAAATAGAATAAAGATAAAAATTGTAAAGATTACAAAACAGCTAGTAGGGCTCTAGCTAGTGTAATATTCTCCAGATATGTTACATAATATGATATAAATTATTTCGTCACATATATTTCTTCTTATTGTAGTGCCTATCCGTTTCGGATGTTAGCGACCATCAAGGCAATCTGTACTTTGCACACTTCTGCTCTGAAAAGATTTGTGGTTGTGTTGAACCACGTACGTAGATTTTTCAGCCAGGAAATCCTTCGCCTTTCTGGTCTTCGTTTTCCTTCTACATTTTCCTGTAAGATTAATTGCAGCAGTCCATATCTCTCGTTGTTCCTCATGATGTGACCGAGGTATTCGATTATCGGTCGGTATAAGATATCTTCAGGATTTGACGATAAAGCCACATTTCGAAAGCCTCAATTTTCCTGAGAGTCCACGACTTTACTCAATACTGTAACGGTACCAAAGTTATTTGAAATTTCGATCCAGTTTACATTTGTAACACTTTCGTTACACCCTATATGTCATAATCGTTGGGACCGCGTTTTACGTGGAATTGGATCTGTGAGTTCTTTTCGTTCTCACAGTGATTGAGTCGATAAATTCTTATTTCCTCACAAAATGTATTTTGTCGATCTTAAAGTTCTCAGGGTTTTTAGCGGTGAATTGGATCATCCTATATTGTTTTGTTTATCTTCGGCTAGCTATCAAAAGGATTTACCGACTTTTTGAGACAGAAAGACTGGGAAATGTTTATGTTAGAGCTGAAATGTCGTCATAAATAAGGTCTCCAAGTGCCGATAAGTGGTTGTGTTAGTCCACTGAGCCACACGTGCAGAATTGCTGGCGCATATGAGAACGGGCCTTAGCTGTGAATACGTCCAAGTCAGCGTTTTTTTGTGAGAAAAGTAGGTGGTATGAAGTATTGAGACCTGCTTGTTTATTTTTTTTGTGATTGGTTACGAAGAAAGCTTACCGCCTCAGTAGGATGCTCTTATTATCATTTTCTCGCTATCTTATTGGCAGACGAAATTTTTGGTTTATTTCTATTGGATAAACGATCTGATGTTGGTAGAATGGAAGGTAACTTCTTTTTTTTGAAAGGGGGAAACCGGGTTTGAAGGAGAACTAAAAAGCCAGTTCTGTTAGGGCTGCCATCGAGTTAAGTTTGGTCTGACAGTTAGTTCTGTTGTTTGGCAGAGAGTTCTGTTATAGTTGTCATCAAGTGAAGTTTAGTTTTGAGTTGCAGTCAATTTCCAGTTTAGTGAAAGTAAAATAGTTACAAGTTCTTTGGCCGGCTGATAGAACTCAGCCCGGCGATGCATTGCGTGACAACGGAACTTCGGCAATTTTAGCTGCTATTAGACGATTGTCGATATTGTTTACCACTTTTGGTATCATTTTTTTACATGCAGTCTGATCCAGGAATTATGCAGAAGAAATTTTCTTTTGATGTTATTAGTTAACACCCTAGTTAAAGCCTAAAGTTTGCTAGTATCTTTTGTTTCCGTTAATGAACTAGATAACTTTCTTTCTTTAAATATTTTTGTTCGAGTAAGTGCTAATTTATTTTGACAATGCTGAATTTTTCTATAAAAGTTTTTTGATGAGTTATGGAGTTTTTTTTAATGAACTATGGATAACCAGATGTACCTTTGTTGTATCAATTTAGTGACTTTAGTGAAGTGAAATCGCGATTTGGACTTAACAACCACCAAGAACAATCAGGACTGATAAACAAGGTATATTTTGTAAACGTTCTATTTTATTTATTTTGGTAATCACAATCTCTGTTTGTAGACCGTAAGAGATCACAAATGACCCCGCACAAACCTTATGGAAAATAGGTCCCAGTGGATTTCGTTCATACTTTGGGAAAATACTCTTTGAAGCATCCTGATAAAAAGTTCTCATGGGCACAACTCAATCGTATGAAGGATTTTCAAGATATAGAGGCCCAAACTCGGAAAATTATAAGATCTACGCGGTATTCCAATTCCGTGAGTTACTGGTTATTTGGCAACATGTAGAAGTTTGGATCAAGAAAAAGTACTAGTAGTCTATGATTTTTCCTGGCTATCCAATGGCGACCTTTACTTTGACCTTGACCTTCAACGGACGTCATCTTCTAGAGTTTCGAGGGTTTTCGGCATTCAATTGATATAAACAGATTACTCATGGGTTTTTGGGATCGTTAAACACGAATATGCCATCAGAATTGCCCTCCGGATAACGTGGTGGCCAGGGCCTCTACAAGGGACGTCATTTTCTAGAGTTTCGATGGTTTTCGGCATTTAATTTATGCAAATGAATTACTGGAGTGTTTTTGAGGTCGCTATACACGAATATGCCACCAGAACCGACTCCCAGAGTACCTGATTTCCAAGGTCAATGAAAGCGGCTCCTGGAGTTTCGAGGGTCTTTGGTACTACATTAATGCAAACGGATTAGTTATAGGTTTTTGGGGTTGCTGAACGCGAATACGTGATCAGCACAGACACAGGAGCACCTGGTGCCTAAGACAGGTTATCTTCTGGAGTTTCGTAAGAATCAAATGGATTACTCTTAGGTTTTTGGAGTTGCTGAACATGCATACACTATCAGATCCAACCCACGAATCACATTGTGCCTACGGCCTACGGCACAATGTGATCACGTATTCGTGTTCAGCAACCCCAAAAACCTATAATTAATCCGCTTGCATTAATGTAGTGCCAAAGACCCTCGAAACTCCAGGAGCCCCTTTTATTGACCTTGGAAACCAGGTGCTCTGGGAGTCGGTTCTGGTGGCATATTCGTGTTTAGCGACCTCAAAAAACCCTCCAGTAATTCATTTGCGTCAATTTAATGCCTAAAACCCTCGAAACTCTAGAAGATGACGTCAAAGTAAAGTAAAGGTCAAAGTAAAGGTCGCCATTGGATAGCCAGGAAAAAATCTAGACTACTAGTACTTTTCCTCGATCCAAACTTCTACATGTTGCCAAATAACCAGTAACTCACGGAATTGGAATACCCCGTAAATCTTATAATTTTCCGAGTTTGGACCTCTATATCTTGAAAATCCTTCATACGATTGAGTTGTGCCCATGAGAACTTTTTATCAGGATGCTTCAAAGAGTATTTTCCCAAAGTATGAACGAAATCCACTGGGACCTATTTTCCATAAGGTTTGTGCGGGGTCCTTTAGATTCATTTTTTTTTTGTTTTAATAAATAATGTTTAATTTGCTAAATACAATCTTATTATTTCTTTTTCCCTTCTCTCTTGAATCGTAAGAACAGTAAAGAACTGGCTGAGTATAGTATAGAGTAGACAAGGTAAGTCACGCTATATTTGTTTTCACACCATATTTGTTTTCATATAAGAGTATTTTATATATTTTTTATTTGACTATGTTTTTGTTTTATTTTGATTTAGCTATCTTTCTTTAAATGTTTCTATTTTTTCTATATTTTTGGTTCCCATAAGGTAACCAGTGGCGCCCAATATTTTGTTTCTTTTTATCAGACTCCTTACTTTGATTTTTCTATTTTTTTTATTTCTGAACTAATAAGGGTATATTAATAACATCCTTTAAAGATCCACCCCCATATCTCTTCCGATTCTGAGCTACTGAGGCCATGTTCTTCATTGTGTAACATCCCCTTATATGACATATCAACATTCGTGTCAAATTTTAATTTTCCATCAATGTTTCACTGGCATTTGACGTGTTAATGGTACAATCAGGGCCGCCGAGAGGGCGGTACAGCCGGTACATTTTACCGGGGCCCGGCGTCGACCAGATTAATGATGTAATTTTTTCCGTTTTTTTGCTCTTCACTTTATGCCCATAATGCGTTTAATTATTAATACTCGGTTATATTTAATATTATGACCTTTAATCGATTTGGTTTAAAATTTTAACAGCAACAAATCACAGGAGTCAAGTACTTCAGTGCAGTCAGATAAAACTATGGTATGGATATGGAAATTAAAAATATATCAGGGCTTCTAGAAGATTTACAAAAAATCATAAGAATCTAAATTAGTTACCAGTAATTATGGAATAAATCCAGTATTTACATCAAATAAAGAAAAAAGCCTGTGAGATTTTTGATGATTTGTCTGGGCCTAGTTACTACTTTCTTCTACTATTTTCTATTTGAGAGCGATATTCACGGATAATATTGGCGCCTCTCAACTTTCTCCAATAGATTTGCTTAATAAAATTAAACATCTCAAATTTGAATCGTTATTGCGTTAAGAATATTTTGCATATTACCGGTGACAGTCGCGGAAGTAGAAAGATCCTTTAGTTTTCTTTTTCGCATAAAAAATGTTACGAGGTAATAGCTTCAATGAAACAGGATCGGTTAGCTGCCTATCAACTTTGTGAATTGAGAATGATTTGGGAAAATCATGCCATTTTTCGAAAATTTCAGACATTTCTGCCGATCAGAAAACTCAAAAGCACCTGTATTATAAATATTTTCACTATTATAAATATAATCAAAATTTAATAAAATTTATATTTGAAATGTTTCTTATTTATTATTAATAATTTTATTTCTATAAAAATTAAACACTTTTTTCGCTCTTCACTTTTTGTCGGGGGCCCGCCCTTCACTTTTTGCTGGGGGCCCGCCCTTCACTTTTTACCGGGGCCCGCTCATCCCTCTCGGCGGCCCGAGAGGGATGCAATACAATAGTATAGGACAGATATAACATCGTAGTAACCTGATTTTTATGAGTATTGATAAATTATGGCATTTGAACAGCTTAGCCATGTTTTGAAATGCAGATCTTGCTTTCTCTATACTACATTTGGTTTCTAGGGAGTGGCCCCAATTTTCATTGACGTTCATACCAAGGCAGGTGTATGTTTTACTCTTTATATTTGTTGACCGTTCACTTTGATTTGTCCAAATTGCTGTTCCTTGAAATACATTAAATTAACGTTCGTAAAATATTACATAAGGCAAGTCCGGGACAGATGGCCATACTGTGAGATGGCCATGCCTAATATTTCGTCAATTTAACGAGAGATGTCTGCATGTGTACAGAATAAAGTCAGTTTATATATCGAAACTGCATGGATCCTGAATGTTTAGCTGTGGATCCTGAAGTTCTGGGGAGCATAGCGTATGCAGATGATTTTCTGTCTGCTGATCATAGATGCTAATTCAAGAAGAGAACTAGAAATAAAATCAAATGCAGTACTTGAAAATATAAATGAATGGATGAAAAAAGGTAAACTAACTATATCAGAAATAAAAACAACATATAGCCTTATAAAAGGAAATCTTGAAAGAAATCCAAGTATACAAATAAGAGGGAAAGCAATAAAAAGAACAAAAACAACTAGATATCTTGGTATCATAATCGATGAACCAAGACTCTTTACAAACCATATAAATATCGTCTGTGAGAAGGCAGCGAAAGTCATGCATTGCATTGCAAGAAATTATAAAATAAAAAATTAAAATTATATACAAAAATATGGATTAAAATAAATATTTAACCTAACTAAATAAATATTTATATAGGTAATAAAAAATTAAAAATTAAAAATTAATATTAAATATAAAATAAAATAAATAAAAAATAAAAAATAATTAATCAAACAAAAAAAAATTAGCTGAAAAAAATTTAAAACTCAATGGATATTTTCGGCTAGGAGTCTGAGGCTTACCGAAATACCTACTATTGGAAATATTATACACACAAGTCAAATAGATCTACACTTACAATTATTTCGCACTATTTTTAGATTAATAGTGCTGGCATTTCTCATCTGAGAATGAGAACTGGAAGCACTATTAAAATTATTTTCACAAAAAAAATAAATAAAATTTAAAATAAAAAAAAATAAATTAAAAATTATATTTTGTTTATTAAAATTGTTTAGAATTGTTTATTAAAATTGTTTATTAGAATTATTTATTAGAATTATTTATAATTTATAATTTTCAGAATTAGTAATAGATTAGGGCCATTAGTAATTAGTTAAATTAAATTAGAAAATGATTGTTAAAATAAAAATTATAAGTATTAACTATTGTAATCCCATCAGGAAACGACCTGGATTCTGGATTAGTCTCAAGAGGCCAGGAAATAAAATAAATCGAAACTGCAAAGTGACAACATAATATATTGCTTTACATTGTTTGATTGAAATAATATCGTGATAAAACCAAATCAAGTGAAGTGAAGTAGTTTGAAGATGTTGCATGATTAATCCGAATTTCAGTTTTTGAT
This sequence comes from Diabrotica virgifera virgifera, assembly GCF_917563875.1. NCBI lineage: Eukaryota > Metazoa > Arthropoda > Insecta > Coleoptera > Chrysomelidae > Diabrotica > Diabrotica virgifera. Next base: position 178,315,718 of record NC_065449.1, on the reverse strand, counting down.
ATTTTTCTAGAAATTATATGGGTGGCCAGTGGCCATCTCTCCCTGGCAAATCGGGTCAGATGGCCAATCCTAATTTTGGGTGATATGGCCATAGTAAGTATATAATCTGATTTTTTTTAGATGCCAAATAAATACGTAAGAAAACCTGGTGTAGCTCGAGGTTTATGGACCCAAGTTTTTCTAAGGATCGATTTTTTTTCGGACTGCCCCCAACACACGCGCCCCTGTATTAAGAGTCCATATTATATTGTGGGGGTACATTTACTGGGTACAAGGTTTCTCCCGATGTGATTTTCTGACGCGCTCGTCTAACTGCAAAAATACCCGCTTGGGCTCCCCTACCAGTTTAAACAAGAATAACAAAAACAATTTACTCAAATAAAGCGGATTATTAAAATTTGTTTCATATCAATATGGGTAGTAAGAAAAGCCCGACACTGAACACAATATAGAATAGAACAACTAAGAAATCCCGACAACAAAGCATTGCGCAACATTTCAACCGTTGTGGCAAGTAGTCGTTTTTATTTTTTAGTTATCAATTAACATTCTATACATGTGTTGTGTTTTGCCGCATATAAGAACACTCTTAATCATTTTCTTTGGTTGGTATAATAACCGCTAGCAGTTGGCAGCGATTCCGAATACAAAAATGATAACATTCCACAAATCGAAACAGGCGTGCCTATGGAAAAAAGTAAGGAATAAAGTGATTCACGACCGCAGTATTGAACGCGATTTGAAATATATGGTTAAGATTATAATAATGACCAATAACCTATGAGCTGTCTTGTGAAACAAACCGTATTGTTGGTTAAAACAGTTCTAATATATACGAAGAAACACATTGTTAGTAATGTCAAAAAACAATTTGAAGGTGTGAAGAAGATTAAATTGATCTATAATGTATTTTAAGTTCGGAAATTGATAAAGAAAAATACGTCTTTTTGTTTTCTAATAATTTAGCTTTTGGGTTGAGCCGTTTTAAAATAAAAATTGTATGTTTTTAATCCACTGTATTAAACTCAAATTATGAAATATCAATTTTTACTTATTTATTCTCATTGTTGTGGATCATGACCTTTTGTTAAAAATTTTGAAAAAGCGACTACCTTTTTCCTTTACTGTCACTGTCACTACAAGTAGTTCCTTACAAACTTTTGACACTTGGCAGAGCTCGTTGGCCCAAGATGGTTGGTTAAGGTTCTCGTTTAGAGTTTCACCATGTTCCCGGAGGTTATCCTTTAACATCGGCGTTTAGCCTTTTCAATTTTACAATAATATAATGTAGATTGAATTATAATTACAACCATTGTTTGGTTCTAGGGCTAGTTAGCAAGTATATATGAGTAAGTAATCATAACCACAATTTTTTAACTTTCAAAATTTCAACCATCTTTTCAATTTTAATAGTGGGATTACTTATTCTATTTTAGATTCACTGATGATGGACTGATAGGTCCGAAAACGTTCTGAACGAACATATTTTATTCAATCCATTGGGATTTTTAAAATTTCAGCAAATATACCTTTTACATAGATGTGGTTTTACTTTACGTTAGAGTTTTTTTATTTATTCTTGTTTACGTGACCCATTGACGAAGTTTTAAAAATGGGTTAGATAAACATTTTTTTAAAATATGAAGTCTAAATCTACCTAAACCCTCTCGCAGAATAGTACAATAAATGGAGAATTAAAATCAATCAAAGAAAGTATCAATGTAAGTACCATTTACCACCCGCCTAGAAATCTGTCCTCCACTAACACTTAACAATACACACATCCCCGTCAGCACAGAAGTGAAATACCTTGATTGTATATCGACCAAAGGCTAACATGGAATAAACACATCCAAATGAAACGCAGGCAGTTGGATCCCAAGTTCAGACAAATGTACTGGCTCCTTGGTAGGACATCCAAATTGTCATTAAATAACAAATTACTCATATACAAAACCATATTGAAACTAATTTGGATGTAAGGTATCCATCTCTGGGGATGAGCTAAATTAACACACATCACAACCATACAGCGATTTCAATCGAAAGTCCTTAGATCAATTACTGGCGCACCCTGGTATGTCAGTAATCTCACAATTCACAATGATTTGAATAATCCCTTTGTAAAAGATGAAATACAGCTGGTAGCGACCAACCATGAAAGTTGAACAAGAAACCATGACAACAAACTGATTGAACATCTCTACCAGGATGGACCAATAATCAGAAGATGCCAGCGAACGTGGCTACAAGATTTAATGCAATAGTGAAATAAGCTTCATTTCCCCCTAAGGGGAGCATCATTGAATACTCTCCCTTCTTTGCTTAAAAATTTCATTCAAATTTACTTAAAACTCTTAAGAATTTGATTGTAAATAAAATTTCATAAGGAAAAAAAATATGGATCAAAGACAGTATCTAAAATAATATTCCACAGGTACATTTATTTGCCATGACTGTGTTTAATTCAAATTTAAAGTGCACATTTTAAAAAGCTTTTAAAAAGCTCTTCAGTTATAGAAGAATTCCATTTATTCCTTTTTAGTTATAATTATTTCTTTCGAGCCCTTAAAAAGCAAGTTTTGCATAATAAACATATTTCACAAATTCACTTAAGTTCACTCTTGAGACAGCCAATTTGCTTATGCCCTTTGTAAAAATAAAAAAGAACTAACCTCCTTCCCATTTCCGTTTCAATTTTATCACGGTCCAAAAAGCGCCGGTGTAATTTTTTACCAAGTCCATTATCGTCCGACTATGCAAATGCTAATGCTGATTGCTGAGTAGACACACTCGCAGCACAGAACAGAAAGTGAAACACATTTTTTCTTATTCAATTTTCTCGAGTAGAGGGTGATTTCGCGATTTCTCATTTTTCTTTCATATTACGACTTTATTTCAAGTACTACTTAGGGCAAGATAGTAATTGAAACATTTTTTTTAAAATGAAACTAACATCTCCGGCCAGTTTGAGTTTGTAGACGCATTGCATTGTTTTGAAATAAAGTTATGTGTTATTGCAGATTAGTTTCCGGCATTTATTTGAGAAAATTTCTCAATAATGAAACAAAACTCAAAACTAACAAAGAAAAATGCTGCTAATGAAGAAACTCAGATGACATAATATTGTCTAACAATAAAACACTGAAAACGTTTGTTTTCTATACTTCCACAAAATTTATTATATTTATGTGACTACATACAGCTGTTTCGGCAGAGTGCCTTTCTCAAGTGATTTAGTTTACTATGTGTTTGCCTTTTTAAAGTCTTTAACTGAAGAGGCTGAGGAGTGGGGAGCTGTTTGTCTCGAGTTGGTCATTCAGAATTATATCTGTATTTTTTAATTCATTAATTTCCATAGATTCTAATAAAGATAGCTTAAGGCCTTTATTTTGAATATGCAGAATTTGAAACTCTTCATTAAAATAATGATTATGATCTAGAAGGTGAAGTGCGTATGTAGAAGTGTCTGTTTTTCTATTGTTGAAAACCCTTTTGTGTTCTGCTATCCGTTTGTCAAAGGTTCTGCCAGTTTGACCGATGTACAACGGTACATTCTGCCAGTTTGAATAATGTTGACGGTGCCTGACCTTTGACAAACGGATAGCAGATCACAAAAGGGCTTTCAACAATAGAAAAACAGACACTTCTACATACGCACTTCACCCTTCTAGATCATAATCATTCTTTTAATGAAGAGTTTCAAATTCTGCATATTCAAAATAAAGGCCTTAAGCTATCTTTATTAGAATCTATGGAAATTAATAAATTAAAAAATACAGATATAATTCTGAATGACCAACTCGAGACAAACAGCTCCCCACTCCTCAACCTCTTCAGTTAAAGACTTTAAAAAGGCACACCCATAGTAAACTAAATCACTTGAGAAAGGCACTCTGCCGAAACAGCTGTAGTCACATAGTTATAATAAATTTTGTGGAAGTATAGAAAACAAACGTTTTCAGTGTTTTATTGTTAGATAAAATGAACTTCCATCAAGTAACGGTCGAATCCATCAATGATATAATATTGTGTTTATATGGGATTAGCCACAGTTACTTGTAATGACAATTATTTTTCAAGGAAGTGAATTACATTTTTACCTAAACAATTTGACGTTTCGATTTCTACTCCGGAAATCGTTTTCAAAAAAAGTTATTAAAGAAATTGTAATAATAAGATTATATAACAGCGCCCAAATGTTTAGAAAGTTAAGTTAACCATAACCTCCCCAACACATTGGCGGTTATACACTCTTATCCTCAATACCCCACTCAATGCAGTTGAGTCCTTGATTATTTATCCGTGCGTGATCGTTTAAAGCATATGAAGTAAGTCGAAAGTCTATTCCACGCAACAGCAAGTGGCAGAAAGTGGATACTGCTCCTATCACGGATTATATTAAAAACATTGACGTTATCGAATAAATAGAATGTAAAATGTTAGTTTTGCTTTAAAATTTTGGTGCAGAATTACAGCTACATTTGAAGTAGCTTAATAAATTCTTTTAATATCATTAGTGTAATTGAATATTTGTTATAATATAAATATTTGACAATAAAATATTTTCTTTTTGTTATCTGTTTCACTTTTACGAAAACTTAAACACAACCATTCCTTAACTGTGAATGAGGTTAACTTTGTATGTAAATTAATGGAAAAATAGAATACACTTACCGTAAAATTTCAAATTCCAATATAAAATTAGTTGTGAAAACAACAGTTTGTCTAATATAAATAACTTCTAAATGCAAAAACAGGACAAAAATAGAAAAAAATCCAACAAATTGACAGTGACAAGTAAACAAATCAGAAATGTCAAACAAATTATACTTAGTCTTTTTTGTGCCTATCTCTTTTCGATGTACTGAGTATAGAGCGTTCATAAAAATAACATGTGTCTTTACTTAATAACAGGCAGTAGCTGGTTTGTCTTTAGTTTCATGCGTAGAAGACAATGATGCTAGATAAAAAGTATGTGTTTTATCTCGCCAAGTATTAATGAGTCAAATGAGTCAACAGAGTCACCAAGAGTCAACATCTAGCCAGTGTCATGACATTGAAGAACTTGAAAACAGATACGACACGTTTAACATATATAAAAAAGTGAAAGAACCGGCTGATATCTCCAGTAAGAAACAAACTTCACTGCTACAAGATGAACATGGTTAAAGTAATATTTGAAGCGAAGGACAAACTTAAAGAATGGGAAAATTACGTTACGAACCTATTCGAAGATGATAGGAGTAGTTCACCTCCATATATTACTAACTGCGACAGACAGCCTAATAACACGCTCTGAGGTAATAAAAGAAATACAATCAATCATCAAAAGATGGCAGAGCGACAGGTCCTGATGAAATTCCAACTGAAATAACAAGCTTATAAATGATAGCAATATTTTAGAGGCTATAACTTCGTTTTTCAATACCATTTATACCAGCGGACAACTACCTAATGGTTGATCTAATTCACTGTTTATAGCTCTACCTAAGAAGACAACAGCAAAAACCTGTGCTGATTATAGAACCATCAGTTTGTTGAACCATTTATTGAAAATTTTTCTGAAGGTAATACATGGTCGTATCTACAATAAATGCGAGGAATACCTAAGTGACACACAGTTTGGTTTCCGTAACAGGTTTGGAACGAGAGAGGCATTGTTTGGGATGAATGTACTTGCTCAAAGTTGTCGAGATATATCTGTAGACATGTATTGTTGTTTTATTGACTTCCAAAAGGCATTTGATCGTGTTAAGCACTCTATATTGATCGAAGCTCTAAAAGACATTGGCTTGAATGGCAGAGACGTTCGCATAATTGCAAATTTGTATTGGAATCAAACAACATCAGTTTTAGTAGATGGTGTGGAATCACAGGCTCTTAATATTAAAAGAGGAGTACGACAGGGATGCCTCTTGTCACCCCTGCTTTTCAACGTTTACTCCGAAAGAATTTTCAGAAATGCACTTTCTGAAAAAGAAGAAGGAATAAGTGTGAACGGTGAAGTCATCAATAATTTGCGATATGCGGACGATACAGTATCCCTAGCTTCTAGTCAAGAAGATCTGCAAACACTACTTGGTAGTGTCGTTGAGAGTTATAGGAAGGCAGGTCTGGATCTGAACATACGGAAAACCAAAATACCCCTAATAAGTAAACAATAGCATATAAAACCGTCTATATAATATGTAAATAATACCAAACTTAAGCAAGTTGAAAAAAAAAACGTTTACCTTGGACAGCAATTTAAATTGCAACGCAGAAAGTCACGGCGAAATTAGATCTAGGATAGAGCAGGCCAGAGCCAGTTTTAGAAGGATGTCCAAGGTTTTATGTAACAGAGACCTAAAATTGGCATTGAGGATCCGCCTGCTTCGCTACTACGTGTTCTCGATCTTACTTTATGGTGTCGAGTCCTGGACTGTGAATAAAATCGACCTAAATCGCCTTGAGTCTTTCGAAATGTGGTGCTATAGAAGAATTTTAAAAGTTTCCTGGGTGGAGAAGTTTCGAAACTCCAGAATACTACAACGTCTCAGCAACACGACTGAGATAATAAAAAGCATCAAGCAGAGAAAGTTGGAGTATTTCGGACATGTAATGAGAGGTCCCAAATATAGGTTGCTGCAAAATATTATGCAAGGAAAAATAGCAGGCAAACGCAGTCCAGGACGAAGAAGAACCTCATGGTTGAAGAACTTGCCAGATTGGTATGGTGTTTATACAAGCATGCTATTTAGGGTGGCAGTGAATAAAATTAAGATAGCTATGATGGTAACCAACGTTCTGAAAGGACATGGCACATGAAGAAGGTATTAATGACGCACGGGTAACGAAACCTGGACTCAAGTGTAAGTATGATGAAATCCGTTTCATATGGGAAAAACGGTTTTTCAAACTCATTAAATCCTGTAATACCTTTAGATATAATATTTGACACCTTGAGTGCATCAGACACTACTTGTCAATACCTTTTAAACGCGTGTTTGTGATCAAAATCGGTTGAATCGTTTAGAAGTTATCGAGCTCCAAAATTATAATCCATTTAACCATTATCACCGAAATGTTCTAGTGGTTACGATCCTACACTTGATTGGAAATCCGGGTTCATTTTCCAGCCATCTTAATATGTTTTTTTCAATATATTCCGAATAGAATAGACTCTAGAGTACATTCCATGGACACAAAAAATATATGATATTCAAAAACCACGAGACTATTTCAGCGATAATAATTAAGTGATTTATAATGGTTAACGTAATCGAGAAACGTTACATTCAAATTCATACATTTAATGTATAAAAAACTCTTGATATTAGAATAAAAAACCGCTAAACGCGGTAAGAAGAGTGGCGCGCCACAAAAGAGCCTTAAATTACAAACTTAATCAAAGGTACTTAGATTTACTTTAAGTTTAGCAAATATTATGGAAAATCTTTTAAAATAAAACTATAGTTTTGAAAATGAAAATACATTTTTGCGCCACGTAATATTCATATTAGCTCTTTTGTAGCTAAAACATTGTGTGTGCCACTCATTTTTATCGCGTTTAGCCATTTTTTATTCTTGTTAACTCAAAAGTGGCTGACAGACACACACACTTTAAGTACGCGAGTTTAAAGGTCGCGGACTTAGGCCCGGCGCAAATTGAACCTAAGCCAGACACAACCTGCGCCGGCTGGACGGGTGACCCGTGCATTTATTTTTCTAGCGTGCCGCATATTGATCACAACCCAACCCAACCGTTGGCTATCGACGCGCGGCGTGGCAAAATCAGTGCGGACATGTAACGGTTACTTTTGATACCGGTTCTCAGTGGTACTGAGTACAAATACTGATTACAAAATACTGATGTATCTGATCCTTGTACTGAATTGAGTAGGCAACTTAAAATCGGTATTTCCGTACTTGTAACTAGTAACGTTTTAAAAATATCTTACACGTCAATAGTAGTCGTAGCGTTATGACTTTCGAAAACATCGAATTTGATCATAAGCGGGTGCATAAAAAGATATCTTACACTGAGTATTTTATTTCTGCACATAATACCTACATTTAAAATAATCTCTCCCTACTGCTCGGTCATAACTCATATTCCTCAATTTACTGCTCGGATCGCAATCATTTACAATTATTGCGGGTCATAATATTTCATAATCCCACCGTTACTGATCGGTCATTTATTTATTTTTTATTTTATTTATTTATTTATTATTTATACATATGACCTGGCCTCTAGTGACTAATCCAGGTCGTTTTTTCCTGATGGGATTACAGATATTTTTTTTATATTTTTACATTTTTTACTCAACTATTAAATCTATTTTTACAATTAACAATTTGCCATAATCTATTAATTACGTTTAACAAACAAATTTAAATAAACAATTTAAAATATTTTTGGTACTATCAACTCCCTTCTAAGTTATAAAGACAGTCCCTCTATTTTCAGAAGAGAGTTGGTAGTTTTTTTTTTTAATTTAATGAATTATGTATTGAATTATTATTTTTATTTATTTATTTTATATTGAATTATTATTATTATAATTGTAAATATCTATTTTTGAATTTATATTTTATTTTATTTACTTTAACTTTATCTTACTCAACTTCATCAGGGTTGGATTATTGGTTGTCTTCTTCTATTATTATAGATTTCTTGTTGTTTTTTAGATATTATTTGTGTGAGATTGTTTAATATTTCAAAATATTCTTCATTTTGTAATATATCTCTTATTTTAATTCTTTCTAATTTTCTTCTCATTTCTCTATGTTCTTCATTTTCTATAGCATTTTCACAATGTAACACTATATGTTCTGGTGTACCTAGTTCTCCACATTCACAATATGCATCATCTTTTAAGTTAAATCTTTCCAAATATGTTGGGTACGGTCCATGTCCTGTTAAAAAGTGTATTAAACCTTGTTTTGATTAAAATAATTTGGAATGTTTTCTAATATTGGTATAAAATTGTATAAACGTCTAGATTTTGTTGAATTTTCCCATTCATTTTGTCTTTTTCTATTTATTATTTCTTTTAATTCTCTTTTATTTCTTATATCTAATACTATTATTTGTATTATTTTTTCATATTTTTCTTTCTTTAGCCAATAATTACATGCTCTTTTTTGTGTTTCTAAATGCATTGGCATTACTCCAGTTAAAACTGTGAGTGCCTGTGTTGCAGTTGTTCCAAATGCTCCTGTCATTCTTACAAGAAATCCTCTCTGAGCTCTATTTAATTTTTCTGCATTTTTTTTATTTATTAATCTATGTGCCCATACACTTGAACCGTACCCTACAATTGATGCAAGTATTGTACTTAGGTATATTCTCATCTGTCGGAACGAAATTCTATATTCCTTCTGTGCTAGACTAGCAATGCTATGCATGATCTTTGTTGCCTTTTCACAGACACAATTCATGTGTTTTGTAAATAATTTTTGTTCGTCTATTATAATACCTACATATCTTGTTTCCATTTTTCTTTTCATTGTTTTCCCTCTAATTTTTATAATTGGATCTCTTTCTAAATTTCCTTTTATTAAACTATATGTTGTTTTTGAATCTGATATTGTTAATTTTACTTTATTCATCCAATCATTTACTCTTATTAATACTTCATTTGATTTATTTTCTAATTCTCTTCTTGAGTTTGCATCTATGATCAACAACAAATCATCTGCATATGCTATGCTTCCAAGCACTTCCGGATCTATAGTCAATTGTTCCAACAGTTCCTCTAGCATTACATCCCAGAACATAGGTCCACAAACTGATCCTTGTGGACATCCTTTTGTGATATGTTTTGTCTTTTTTCCTGTTGGACAGCTTAGGCTTGCATATCGGTCTTGACAGTAGTTTCTGAGACTTCCGTACAGATTCTTTGGACATCTCATTCTTCGAAGTCTTTCAAAGAATGACGGCCACCAAAGATTGTCAAAAGCCCCAGACACGTCTATAAAGATCATTAAAACATACTTTTTTATGCTTTCGTTTACTATTTCAAATACTTTATTTATTGCATCTTCTGTTGATCTACCTTTCCTAAAACCATACTGACCAGGATGTAATCCAATTTCTGTTCTTATTTGATTTAATTTTTTACATAGTAATTTTTCTTGTAATTTTCCCATTGTATTCAATAAACATACCGGTCTATATGATTTCGGTAAGGCAGAATCTTTATCTTCCCCTTTATGTATTATTATAACTTCTGCTTGTTTAAAATTATTGGGAAACCTTCTTTGTCTAAGACATTCATTATATAATGATGTTAGTACTGGAATTATTTGTTCCGACAATGCTTGAAGTATTTCAACATGAATATTATCCGGTCCAGGTGCCTTCTTCTGTGAATTCCTCTATTTCTCTTTCTTCTTCTATTTGGTATTCTTGTATCATTTCTTCTCTTATATTTCTTTGTTCTAATGTTTCTCCTTCTAATTTATCTGGAGGTAATAATACATTAAGTAATGTTTCGGCCGATTCTTCCCAACTTTCTGTAAATGTTCCATCTTCTTTTTTTAAAGTAGAAAGCATTGTCGGACATCTAATTTTTTAGAAACTATTTTATATGGTATTCCCCACGTATCTAATTCTAAGTGTCTTGATACGAAGGTTTCCCAACTTTTAGCTTTTGTTATTTTTATTTCTTGTTTATATTCTTGTTTTAGTCTTCTATACTCACCTAGAAGGATTTGTCTCTCAAGATAGATACCACATCGTTGATATCGCTTTCGCGCATATCTAACTCTGCTTCTCATTCTTGTGAGGTTTTCCTTCCAGGCTGAGTTTTTTACTTTACTATTTTCTTTTATTTTTGGTATTGCTATATCCATTGCTTTCTTAATTTGTTTGGTTAATTCTTTTGTTGCAATATTTATATTAGATCCCCTTTGTACCAGACAAGGTGGTCGAAACTCAGACTTTAATAGTTCATAATTTGCTATACCTATATTGTATCTCACCGAAGATATTTCCGTATTACGTGGATTCAGGTTATTAAGATTGAAAGTTATAAGGTTGTGATCACTTATTGTTGCATGCTCCATCACTTTCCAATCCTTAACTAGGTGTGCTACTGCAACATTTGATATTGTTATATCTATATTGCTAGCCGCACCAGCTCTGTTCTGAAAAGTTGGTGGATTTCCTGGTTTATTGTGTACTATCAACTCTAGTTCATTAATCATATCTTCTACTAATAATCCTTTTTGATCTGTTTGAGTTGAATTCCACAATATTGAGTTTGCATTTACGTCTGCTACAACTATAACTTTTTCCTCTCTATACGTTATAAATATAGCTCTTATCTTTTCCACGTATTCATCAATATCTTCACAGAACTGACAATATAGGTTAGCTATGATAAATTTACCTGCTTTTGTTAACAATTCTACACAGATACAGTGTCGATCTTTCTCCTTTGTTTTTCTCCTATGCTTGCACATTGTGCATTAATTGGCATGTGTTGAATTTTTCCTAGTCTTGTGTATGGTTCTTGAATGCAAACCATATCAAGACTATTTTCTTCTGCTGTTTTTCTTATTTCATGTAGTACTGTGATACTTCTCATACCATTTATTTGTCCTATTTTTATATTGAATGTTTTATTTGTCATTAATTAATTTGGTTTGTTTTTTTTTTATTAATTTCATTTTGGTTTCCGTGTTTATTAGAATCGAATAAATTTTCATTTTTAGTATTTTATCACCATATCTGTGTATTTTATTATTTTTAATTATTTTATCTGAGTTTATTCCCTCTTCTCTGATACAATAATTTTTATTATTTTTAAAGTATTTTTGTTTTATATTATGATTTATATTTTTTGTATTTTTAGCATTTAAAGTATGATTTTTTGTTCTCATGACTCTGTTTTTAACCATTGCATCACATTGGTTTTTATGTTTTTGATTTTTTATTTTATTAATTTTTAATGTTATAGAATTTAATTTTAATTTAATTTTAATTTTCATTTTAATTTTAATTTTAATTAAATTTTAAATAATATTTATGTACCATAGTCTGTTTTTTGAATTAGACGATTTAAAAGTAGAGCATAAGTTGTACAATTTTTATTTTCTTTATTACATTGTTTTCCTCTGTGTTTGCAAGGTATGCATACCTTTGGCTGTCCTGTTTTATTACAGTTTTTTCTTTCGTGATTTTCACCACAATGGTTACATGTTGTTTCTTTATTACAGTGTTTGCTTACGTGTCCTAGATCATTACATTTATTACATTTTGCTACCACTATGTCATCTTTTGTGTTTACACTTGTAAAACCAACATATGTTTTATTTATTATTAATTGTTTTCTTATATCAGGTGATACTTCTAATACATAATGGACCGTAGATTTCTCTCTTGGTCCTGTCTTAAATTTTAATTTACAATTGTTTGTAAAGTCTTCTTTTGTTATATTTTCAAAATTTTGAGTATATATTTTATTTAATATAATTTCTTCTTTTTCGTTGCTTGGTAAATCATACATTATTACTAGTGGTTTTCTTTTTTTTTGGAAGTTCACATTTAAATTTTTCTTTTATTTTTTCATTATTTTTTATTTTTTCAATGTCTTCTAGTGTTGGAGTTTCAATTATTAATACTCTTCCTGATGTTCTCATTTTGTTTATTTTTAATTTATTTTTTTCTGGATCTAGAACTTTCGTAAGTTCTTCTTGTACTTTTCTTCCAGTTTGTGCTGTTTCACTTGTTATAAAAAGAGTGTTTATTTGTTTTTGTGTCTCTATTAGTTTTTGATTTTCAGTTTTATTATTTATTGGTTTTGATGTTATTGCAGCATATGTTTGTTTCGTTTCTTGTGTTTGTGTTATTTTTCTTAATTTTTCATATTCTATTCTTTGTCTATTATTTTCTTCTTTTAATATTTTTATTTGTCCTTCCATATTTCCATATTCCATTGCTAATAACATTATTCTATGTTTTAAATCATCTTTTCCTATTTTACTTTCTTTTACCTATTTCCATTTCACCTTCAATGAAGTCAAGTAAGTCTTTAATTTTTGTTTTAGTATTATCAATATTTTCATTCAAATTTATATTTAATTCAGTATTATTGATATTATTATCTACAATACTATTATCTAATATTTCATTATTATTATTTTGAGATATAAGGTATTAATACTAATTACTGATCGGTCATAAAAAATAACACTATCTGCATATTTCGTTTTTAATGTTTAAGCATAAAAAATGTAATATTTAATAAACAAAAATGTAATATGCCGCCAAGTTGAATTTGAGGGTAATACGATATTTTTATCGATCACGGTTTTAAGTAACATGAATAATTTTTCACCTTATTTTTCTAATAATTTGTTTTTGTAAGGGCATAACTTTTATTATTAATTTCGTATCGCCGCTTATTTAGTTTACAAAAAGTTATCAGAATTTAATGACAAAGACAACGCAGTTTTTACTCGGGGTGTTGACTATGCTAATATTTTTATTTATCATAATAAATTGTAGACTACTTACAAAATCTCGTGAACCTTACTCACTCATTTGCTAACGTCAATCGACGAACGAAACGATGTAATCCAATATTACTGAAAACGTCATGGTGAAGACCGAACCCTGTCGCGCAATTCCGTACGATATTAAAATAGTCGAATGTTTTTAGGATTCATTTTTTGTTAGGTTATGCGCACTTTCAAGGTTCATGAGGTTTTGCACCAACTCTACTTGGGTAATTACCATCCGTATTCATTTCAGATAAGTCCATCTCGCAAACAAAAACAAGTAAAAATAAACATCTGGCGGTGAGTCACGCGTCCCACGGCCCAACAAAACTGTACGCCGATGACAAACGTTCCCAAGCGAGACCTGCGAACGAATGCACTGATAGTAGGATGCGCAGAACCAGAGTTGCTAGATGCGATTTTCTAAATCCCCCACTTTTAAACTAAAATTCCCCCAAATTGAAGCTCAAATCCCCCAAATTTAAATTTTTGACGCATTTTAATAGCTTTGTTCGCGGAGACAGTCTATGACTAGTTTCTGACTCATACGCATGCGCAGTTCCGTTTTCAAGCCATTAAAAACGGAACTGCGCATGCGAATCAGTCAGAAACCAGTCATGGACTGTCTCCGCAAACAAAGCTAATGAATTAGGAGCAGTAGTAGTACGACTAATACACGGTAGTACTCAAATGTAGAGAACAGTAAACCAAAATTATACTACTTATCAACAGAGGGCGCTGAAATAATTCATATGTTCTATCATCTTCGATTATATTATGAGAGTAGAATATACAGTTCTTTCTATGTACTTTCACAAATTTAATTTACCATGAGCTTTAAAATTATCCATAATTCTTCCCCCAAAAATCCCCCAACCATTAATTCTTCCCCCAAAAAATCCCCCAACCATTTCTGCTTATAAAAATTCCCCCAGACGCTTTCAAATTACCCCAAAAATGGGGGAAAATACCCCAATCTGGCAACTCTGCGCAGAACTGTCTACGCAGATCGCCGACGCAGGTTGTGTCTCGCTTACGCCGGGGCTTACTCGGCTCGACGTCGATGATACATGGCAAGCTTACTTATACTGCATTGCGATGTCGTCGAGAGAAGGCATGCACACAAATAACAATTATTATTCAAAAACAAAAAGAAAAAATAACCTTGTTTTATTCTAATGTAACTACTTATCAATATTTAATTAGGTTTATTCAATAAAAAATAATCAAAAAAATTAGTATAGCTTAGAATAGTTTTTTACGTTTTTCTCAAAACTTATAAAATGTAACTTGTCTCCTTTCAACAATAAACGATTAAATTTTTTATAGGCAATTTGCGTAATTAGTAAAAATATAGGCGTAGCTTAACGGACTAAAATGGCGTCTCGAAGCTCGAAGCAAAATTGTCCCCTACAGCAAAAAACCTGAAACTTAAAACCGCTTCTTTATTGAAATAAACTCCCTTTGTAGATCACCTTGTAGCCTGTACCACGGAAAGAGTTAATAGCGCCTGTTCGCTTATCTATGATCGCAATTTGCTTACTACGTTAGAAATTATGAAGCGATTCTTGTTATAAATTTCTGGATAATTTCACTTTAAAAATATTATAATGCGGCTAAGTTGACTGAACTGCCTCTTTGGATTAAGAAAATTGCATTTTCGCAGGGAGTTAATCCCTCACGGGAGTTTTATGGCAGCTTGGTCAGTAAGGAAATAACTGTAAAAATTAGAACGGAACTTGCTACACCTGCATGTTTAACGTGTATTTGGTATGATGAACTGTTGGTGAAATTACATTTTTAAAAATACTACAGGGAACCTTTTGTAATAAAGATATGATATTATATTATTCTAGTCCAAGTAATGAAGCTTCAAATAGGACACAACCTAGCAATTTTTACAGAATGAATCGATTGGCTTGAAAATTTGAGAATAAGTAGTGGATAGTCAAAGAATCAAAATCTATATGATGCCGAAAGGCGCTTTTACCATGGGGGTGGTGGCCACCCCATCTTGATGGTGGAAATTTTTTATTATATTTTGACAGCAGAAGTTGGTAAAAACGTCCATTCTAAGCAAAAAACGTTATATACATTTTTTTGATAAAATTAATAGTTTCCGACTTATTTGCTATTGAAAGTGTCAGTTTTATATCGAAAAAATCAATGTTTTTAATAAGTGTTCTGCTAATAACTCCAAAAGTTTTTGTTTTATCAAAACAACTTTCCTTAATAAAAATGTACCTTTTAAAAAAATAAACAAAACTTTTTTTTTAATTTTCTTTAAGACCAATAGTAATCGAGCTATACTTTATTATATGTTAGCTCTTCTTTGTCAAATGCTAAATATTGTAGTTTCAAAGTCAAAAGACAAGAAAACTATGCTTTTTTCGAGAATAGCCTGTTAGAAACTAATTTAAAGTATTTAAAAATATCTATCTCCAGAAATAAAAAAAGTCTCTAGCTCAAAAATTAAGTGACTTATAATGAAAAGAATGTCAGTCCCTATTTTTTTCAGCGAAAGTGATCAGAAGCAACCTCCTAATCACCACCCTAATTAAAATTAGTCATTGATCTTATTTAGTCTTCTTTATTTATGTATTAAATAGGCTCTAGAAGTTTGACCGGCTTAGAATGCTTAGTTTAAAAAAAATGGAGTTACAGCGAATAACGAATTTTTGTGGTCTGGAAAAAAATGGCTTTTCTTCAGAATAGACAGATTATCATCAGAGATACGAAAAAATGTTTAATTATGAAATTGTAGCTTGTTTAATTCCCAAGAACCTGGTTTGCAAAAATTTTTTCTACGGCAAAAATTGAGTGAGCTATTGACAATTAAAACTTGTACATAATAACATGCAAAAACCACCTTTACCAACCCTTTCAAAGTCATCTCTTTTTGTGACTGTATAGATCTTGTAAGAACCTACAAAATTCTTTTTTACCAAACTTTTTAAGATAAAAAATAAAAAACTTTCGGTTAAAAAATCAATATATTTTTGAAGTTATACTGCTTTAGGCGCGATTTCATTGAGGGTGAAATTTGATTAATCTGCGCGCATGCGCACACAGGCAGTATGGAGTTAGTTACTAAATGTTTTAATTTTATGTATGGATCAGTCCAGAAAAGGTGTGGAAAGAATATATTAGTGTTTTTAAATATATTTTTCTACAAACGTGTTAAAAATACAATTTTTAGCACTCCATAGGAGCGTTAAAAATGCTACTTTGAGGCACTAGTGCTTTATAATTTTTATGTCACTGCAGTTAAAAGTGAATTGTCAAATTGTGAAACGTCAAAATATTTATATGTCATTTATTAACATTAATATTAATAATACAACTTGCGCAATTTGAAAAAGGTGGTTTAATAGTATATTATTCAACGAGCATGTAATGATGGCTATTACTCACGATGATGAAGTTTGCGACAGGAGCCGTTGGCGAGTGTCGTAATTCATCAGAGTGAGTAATAGCCATTACATGTAAGTAGAATACTATACTTTTTCTACGACCTTTTTTATTTGGATTAGTAGAAAAATATAATTATCAACTACTAACATTATTTAAAACGAAAAATTTTATTTTTCATAAGAAAATATATTTTATATAACTATGGCAACACTGTTAGAATTAGACTCGTTGAGTTTATGAAACAATAAACAGTTGTCATTATGTCATGGAATGGCGGTGGCTTTTAAAAATAAGACATATTTTAAGGCAATTACATGAAAAAGAACGTGTGCTCTCAATTAAAATCTATTGTACAATGTACAATACAATTTGTAAGTAAAACAGAATTCATTTATATGAATTTCATATCCGTAAGTCCTTTTACGAAATTAATACCGACTGTTTATTGTTTACCTTTTTATAACGTCAATCTTAAAATGTCAAATGTTGAAATTTAAACGTAAAAAATATACTAACCCATTGTTAAAGTTAAAAATCCTTTAAACATTTTTCAAATTTAATTTTTATATAAATTACACTGAATATTTTATTAAATAAACAAGTTTAAGTAATTTTATTTTCTAATAGGTATATCAAAAGTGCCATGCACCACTTGAATCTAACTTCAACCCGTGAGTAATGACCCGCGAGTAACTTCAGCCCGTGAGTAATGAATTATTACTCACGGGTAAAGTAATGGGTGTTATTATCTATTCAAAAATAGCGAATAATGAGTATATTATTAAACGGTCGTAGAAAAAAGGTTTTTTATTATAATTTTGTGTCTTTGGATTTGTCTTCCTTGGGCGTAAAATAATAAAACATCTATTTTTATATTTCACTTGTCACCGTGACGTGTAATAATGTATATCTGAAACGTCAGTAGCATGCGCCTTGATGGCCTTGTTGGTAGAGCATTGGACCAGAGATGGAGAAATCGCGACATTGCGGGTTCAAATCCCGGACGATTCATACTTTTTTTTTTCAATATTTGGCATTGTTAAGTTTTGGATAATTTTTGGTAATTATTGTTAATTTTTTGTATTGTAACTATTAAGTAGGTATATTTATTTCGTTGAAATTATATTATAATAGAAGTATAACTTCTTACGTGCGTACAAAGTACACACACATTCCTTTTTTTGAAAAAAAAAGGAGAAATCCAATTGGAAGTAATTTAAGGTAACGGTGTTTTTAGTCATTGGCCTTATTCACTCTTCTTTATTTATGTATTATTAATAGATTGTAGAAGTTTGATTGGCTTAGAATGATTAGTTTTAAAAAAACTGGAGTTAAAAGCGAATATCGAATTTTTGTAGTTGGTAAAAATATAGAATGGTATTTTCTTCAAATATAGAAGGATTAGCATCAGAGATACGAAAACATGTTTCAATGTGAAATTGTAGGTTATTTAATTCCCAAGAATTTGGTTTGAAAAAATTTTTTCTACGGCAAAAATTGAGTGAATCGTTAATGAGTATTATCGAAAAACATTGATTTTTTCGATATAAAACTAACACTTTCGATAGCGAATAAATCGAAAACTATTAATTTTATTAAAAAAATGTATAGAACATTTTTTGCTTAGAATGAATGTTTTTATCAACTTTTGTGATCAAAATATAATAAAAAATTTCCACCCCCATGGTAAAAGCGCATTTCGGCATCATATAGATTTTGATCCCTGGACTATCCACTACTTATTCTCAAATTTTCAAGCATATCGATCCATTCTGTAAAAATTTCGAGGTGAAAAGCTTCGGTTCCTGGACTATTCGTTATTTTAGTCGTTTATATATTGAAAAATTTATTAAGAAATCCTTTATGAAAGGTAATAGGTAATTTTATTACAAAGTCCCTTTCGGGTTACATCACAGATCGTTTTTGTAATGACAATTCCATTATCAATGCTGCTTACAAGGTATACATGATTGATCCACTAAAACTATATGTGTGAAAACCCTTTAGATGGTGCAAAGTTACTATTAGGTTACATTTGTAGATAATAATTAGTATGTGATGTTTGAACTTTTACTTGAATTTACATCATGGCAACTGAGTACTCCCAACTATGTGAGTTGCTAGTCTTGAGTGGAACCTCTCTAAATGAACTCTAGATAGCAACTGGACTGAGTAACTCAGTTGATATCTAAAGCAAAGGAAGACCCAAAAGCGAAGGGCCGACGACCTCAAAATAATTATGATTAATATAGCAGAGACGCAGAACATAAAGAGATTGAAATATCTGAAGGACTATGTTCCACAATGGAAAAATTAGGGCTGATTGATGATGATGATGGTGATGTTCTGCTAAGAACAGGCACCTCCTCATGTTCCTAGCAGGTCGTGGCTTCATACATAAATGTTCAATATGTTAGTCAACGAAATAACCTACATATGTTGCCCATCGACCTGTTTACGGATCCAGGTAAGTTTCCATTTTCAAAAAATATATTAAGGACTAATAAGTAATCTCTCTGTGAAAGAATCACTTAAGTAAGATTTAGCTAAGTTATTACAGGAGACGCTGACGAGGTATACTGATCATGTCAGTATCTCCATTTCCCGGCAAATGCTTATTGACCTCTGGGTAGAGTACATAAGCAGATTATACCTTCTCCTTCCCATTTTATCTATACCTGCATGCATACTTGCAAATTTGATGTCAAATTAAATCTGTTCAAGTACTGGTTTCTTACCACTTGTTGTTTGAGCATTTCAATAATTTTGAAGGCAAGAAAATCCAGATACGTATTAAGCGATAATGCTATTTTTTGCATTAAACTGATTTCCATGTAACAATATTAGATGAGAGACTTTTAAAATTTGGACATACATATTGAAGATGTTGAAAATGTTTGAACTAAACGTGAAACAAATAGGCAAGTATTGAGCTTCATGAAGTCACCACGTATTTACCGCACAGAAGAGAAAGTTGATATACTAGTCATGTAATGAGAGGAGAGAGATATTCTCTATTGTAGCTGACCATGCAGGGTAAAATAGAGAGTGGAATAGATAAGGACGAAGATGAATGTTATGGCGTGACATACATAATAATCAACTATTTTCAATGGAAAATAAGCCACAAGACAATAAAATTTACAATGGAAAAGGAATATAATAACACTCTGCCTCTCCTCGATGTTTTAGTCTCAAAGAAGGATACTGAATATGAGACTCAAGTGTATAGAAAACCAACACACATCAACAGATATCTCAATTACAAATCAAATCACATCAACTTTAAAAAGGGAATCATTAAATCCCTATATGATAGAGCCAAAATTACCTGTTCTAACGAAAATTCATTGTTAGAAGAAAAACAATTGTTAAAATCTGTAAAAAATGATTATCCTTTATCGTTTATAAGTAAATACGGAATTGTCAAAATTGGATCGAATAGAACAGAACAACGTAGAACGGGATCCTATAACATCCACAAGAAATAATACGAGGAAAATATCAATACCATATATAAAAGGACTATCCGAGAAACTTAAAACAATAGGAAATAAATTCAACATTTCAACAACATTCAAAACAACAAACACGTAGAGATCTATTCTATCTAAAACTAAACCTAACAATGAACAAGAAAGAACAAAGAATTGTATTTATAAAATACCATGTGAATGCGAACAATTTTATTTAGGTGAAACATCAAGACCATTAAACGTTAGAATAAATGAACATCAGTCTTATATTAAAAATAGAGAATTTGATAGATCTCAAATATATCAACACGCATGGGATAATGAACATAGAGTTCAGTGGAGAGATTCAAGTATAGTCCTGAAAGAAACACATAGTAAAAAGAGAAAAATCAAAGAAGCGGTTTTAATTATGTTAAATGAAACCAATTGTGTCGCAAATTCTTCGGTAGAATGCAGTAGGACGTGGTTACCCATACTAAAAGAGGAAGTCAATAGAAAGAAAATACCACGATTAGTAAGTCAGTAACATATTATTATCGAGTTAGTACATATTTTATATTTTAGTATTATGTATATAATATCTATGTATTTTTAATATTATTTATAATTTAAAATAGCATATATATATTTTGGTCAGAATTTGGTATTAGATTTGAGAGTAAACAAAATGTAAGCTCAAATACTTACGATGTCGGGATAGTATTACGAGGTTTTTTCCTGGTTTTCCCTCGTGATTTACTATGGAATCTCTAGCGCGAGAATTTTACTGCCACCGTTGCATTTAGTTGTCTTTTTAAAGACAGATCACATGCTATGATTTTTTGTGGCGGATATTCTTGAGTTGGGTTGATTTCATGTAATCGAATGAACTGTCTTTTAGTAAAATCGTCCCAGGAACGCAACTCATCAATATTGGCAATACCATTTTAAAGTCTTCTACTTTAAAATGTATAATACATGTCTGAATTGCCGATATAAATGAGTCAGATTAAA